>NW_011356158.1:0-2564 GCF_000735185.1 Notothenia coriiceps
TTTCTCTCCCTGTATCACTCACTCGTCTCTTTCGCCCCCTGTCGGCAGCGGTTAAAATAGAATCGCCCCGTCAAAATTGAAATCCACTATTAATGTATTGATTATTGGTACGGGTCCGTATAGGTCGGCGTCTGGGTCCGGATCCGGACCGCGGTCCGCCTGTTGCCGACCCCTGGTATAGTCGATATAAAACTGGCCGCTTCAATCTGAAGAGCAACTAAAACAAAACACGGGAGTGTATCTTGTTCTTGTGAACACTAATGTTATCCACAGCATACACAGAGACCACAAAGTTCTTAAGGAGAAAACTAGTTGCTAAAACAAAACACGTTAGTGTACCTTGTTAGCTAATGTTAGCTAGCTGACATTAACGTTAAACATTGCACTCATATTACTCACCGAAACCTTGTAAAGCCGGTCCCGCATGCTGGCTCTTACAGAACCGACTAACTCCCCTTTCGTGTATGTACAGCTCTCAACATGCCCAGACTTGTATTGATTTTCACCTCGTTTTATACTTTTTCGCCTCATTCTGAAAGAAACAGGTGAAATTTGCTAAAGTGACGGCCATCTTTGTGATGGTGACGTGTATTGTGCGAGACCAGAGACCTCTAGTTCACTGAGCGGTTTCACACAAAAAATGTGTAACTTCACAGTTTTACGACACATTTTTATTTTTTGACTTGCAAAATGTTCTTTTAAATTGACAAACATCATATGTGTCATTCGTGGCACAATTCAAACGGGACTCAAAGATGAGTTTTCTCTCTCCATTGACTTCAATGTATAATTTTCCGCTTCCGGGGTCCCATGGGTCGGAAGTAGATGGGCGGGACTTCGCCTCTCTATTGGGACAGATTGGGACAAACCACCTGCTTCCATGTCAAAGGGGGGATTTGGGTTTTGTCAGTGTCCTTTGTGTATGATGTGACTATTAATTATCCCTTGGGTTCAACTTGGTTTGGCCAAGCCACTATATAGGTTCCTTGGTTTTTCATTGTAGCAGGTCAGTTTTGTTGAGTTAACACCTGTTATGTTTCTGGTAGCTAGATGTGTGCTGTTCAGCTCCTGGGCCCTGCCGAGGTGCCCTTCAGCAAGGCACCGAACCCCCAACATGCTCCCTGGTGCCGGACAGCCTCTCGCTCACCCACCTCTTCACCAGTGCACGTCTATGGGTCCTGGGTCATTGATGCTGAAACAACAGCACAGTGTTGTTCTGCTCGCCAGGTTCGGACACGTCAGAGCCTGGCTGACGGATGTGGCGGCAGGAAGCGCACACAGAAGGCTGTTTGTGGGCGAAAGAAGCTTTAGGAGAATCTGATGGGGACAGGGAAACCTCAGAGCGGACACTGAGTTGTTGTTGTGAGTCAGGACCCTGGTGGCTGGGGGGGGGGCTGCTCATCGCTGCTCGGCCCTAACACTCACCAGGCACCTCCGGAGTTTCAAACAGTGATGTCATCTTGCTATTTTCTTCCACCTGAATATATCGTCCCCTATGTGTATCAAATGTAAGCCATGTCTGATTTGCAGTTTGCTGTTTGTATTTAAAGGATGGTAATATACCACATCCCCAGATCCAGCTGCCACTACTTCAATACATTAAATGGAACTTAGATTGTGGTGCGCACCACACTGTTCTCTTTCAATATATGTAACAAATTAAATGAAACTGGGATGTTGATAATGATATTTCTGTTATTTCTTTTAAGTTATTATTCTTGGGCCGACACAACTAAACAGTATAATGTAGGAGCTGAATAATATCAAGCTACTCCAAAAATATAGCAGCAAAAACACAAGGTTAGATAGAGGCTGATGATGATGTACTGTTTCATATTTTTCAGAGGAGATAAAGTTTTCTTATTTAGTTGTTTGCTCTTTTGATGAGAAAGAGCCCTGGTCAATAGTCACTTTACAATAAAGCTAATATTTTCTTTCAGGATACTGTATGTTATGGCTACATCATCAATAAGCTATATTTCTGAACTGCTATACCTGCTTATGTTTAAGCATCTGGTATCAACACTGACATCAGGTGACCTGCTGCACCACACTGTTCTTATAGACCATGTCTATGACTTGCCTTTAAATCTTCATGTTTATTTGGTCAAAAAAGGTTATGTTGTGTTGCTTTGTTGTTAATCATAATTCAAATCATGGCCAGCAGAGACCTGGGGGGTATACTACGAAGCTGGTTCAACCTAACCTGGATATGTTTGAGTTAGCCGGTTGGCCTAATCCAAAACATACGCGTTCTCGGTAAACGGTACTACGACGCGGGCAAGTGGATCGCTCAAGCCAGCCGTGTCCTATCTAGTTAGGTGCGCGTTCACATGAAAGGGGTGGTATTTGGAGCATTCGACCAATCACAAACATGGAGAAGCATACTGACAGCGCAGCGTCATACTTCCTGAATGAAAAGTCAACTATAATATTAGACATATGAAGAAGTTAAACTTTAAACATCCATGACTTAAACACTTTATCCAGGATAAAAGCCACATAGCTGCACCTGCAAGCAGGGGCGGACTGGCCATCGGGACGTTCGGGACGAATCCCGATGT
>NW_011356159.1:0-2939 GCF_000735185.1 Notothenia coriiceps
ATTTCTCCACTGGTTAACATGGGTTAACAATACCGTGTAACTGTCACGTTTGAAGAGACGAAATCGTGACATCTTCACGTCTCCCAGCATGGTAAATCGTCACATGTTCACGTCTTGCCGTGATACCGGGTTGTCTTGAGGGCATGAAGTGACAAAAACTTTCAACATGTCTCCATTAAGGCCAAATTTAAATGCAGCGTCATCTTTCATCACAGCACCAGCTGCACACCTTTAGTTAATCTGCCAAAAATGCCACATTATTGATCCAAAAGTTTTTTAAAAAAGCACACATAGACACTCCCCAGGATCCTGCCATGTGCTCCACGCGTTGACATTTTACCGATAGCTGCAGAACGGTGCAGAACTTTGTCCCTGCTTCTGTGACGCCGCCAGTTGAAGTGCTTCAGCTCCGTGCTGCTGGTACTGTAGCTATGAATAAAAGACGCGATATGCTGTTGTAGTCTGGCCCTGCATCTATCTGCAGCTGCTGCCTAAGTGATCTCTGAGGACCCCTGGCTGGTATTTGAGGAAGAGGAGAACAAAAGAGGATCATGTGTGAAATAGCAATGGGGGAACTCTTCTTTACATTCACCTCAGTAAGGGCATGGATGTAAGGAATTCATGAGTTTGTCTGTGGGCGTGATGCCCTGACTTGATGCATGTTTGTGTGTGTGTCTGGTGCAGGCGAGGGTTTGGCAGGGAGGGGTTAAACACCACAGCGATGCTTCATGGAGCGCGATGAGAGGAGAGGTACTCTGGGACAACAAGCTATTCCAAATAGCACTCAGTCTGAATAATGCAGCAGTATGGAGGAGGGATGAGGTGAGGGGAAGAGGAAAAGGTGTAAGAGAGATTGTGTCGTGCATGTAGAGCAAAAGAGTTTCAGAATGATGCAAGGTGCAAGGTGGAGGAGATAAGAGAGGAAATGAGGTGCAGGATTGAAGGCGAGGAATAAATACAGAAACGCAGAGTGACAATGATACAGGAGAGGTGAAGAAGAAGAGGGAAGTGGAGGGAGAGGATGGTGGATTAGGCAGGAGGATAAAAGAGGGAACAGTAGAGATGTGGAGGCAAGAATAAACAGAGCAGTCTGGCAAGAGGAAGGGAAGGAGGACATGAGTAGGGAGGATCAAGCTTTTTTAAGGTCTAATAATAGCTCCACATGTACAGCAAATATAAAGACAGCTGTGCACTTTGCAAGAAACAACATTTAATGAGTTATTTGATGCTGCATGTTTCAATGATACAATAAATATCATAGTATTGAAAGGGGAAGACAAGCAATAGGTAACAAGGAAAAAATACATTAAAAAAACATTTCAAATTTAGATGGTGGGATCAAGATAATTCCTATTCATAATACATTGAGATTTGTTATAATACCATACAATGTATCGTTAATAAATAATAAGAACAGTTTTGGGTACTACAAATTGAAATCTAAGATGAATTGTTTCACATCTATATTTTAAATATTAAAATCCCACTTACAACCCACTTAGTTGTCCATCTCTTAAGTGAAAACAGTGTCAGAATGTAAACCAAATTAAAATATACTATTTTTAATACATGGACTTAAGGGGATTAATTAGGTTTTGGCTAATTTAGACCTATGAGATATGTTTTATAGATACACCAAATAATTAGTTGTATAGCGTCTTGCAAATAAGAAGGTGAAATAAATATACCCGTAGTACAAAAATATATTTAAAAAATACATACGTAGCAAATAAATATGAGATACTTTTTAACCCTAGAAATGTTATTTTTAATATAAAGAAACATGTAGCTCTCAGTACTGGAATAACGGTGGGGAAAGTTAGGCAAAAATGATTTATGCATCTTATATTATCCAACAAATATAAGCAATTAATTATAAATATGGTTATTCTTCAATTTCATAGAAGAGGTCTCTAAAAAAGCCTCAATGTTTAATACACACCCCGTTTTTTATCTGGAGGAAATCACAGAGGTTGAGGTAAAAAATGTAATCTCAGGGTTAAGAGCTTCTAAGTCTAGGGATGCATATGATTACGACACCAACTTTATAAAGACACATATCGACGGTCTAATCAAACCAATTACTATGCTAGTGAATCAATCTATCAGCACGAGGGAAGTTCCATCATCCTGGAAGGTGGCCACGGTGACACCAATTTTTAAATCTGGGAATAAGGCAATGATGTCCAATTATAGACCAATCAGCATCCCCTGTGTCTCTAAGATTGCTGAGAAATAGGTGTCAAAACTAATCACCGAACATTTAGATAAAGATTTCGCTCCACTCCACCCAATGCAGTTTGGTTTTCGTGCTCACCACTCCACTGAGACAGCTAACTGTGTCTTTGTGGAAAAGGTTAAATGTATGTTGGACACGAGCCCATATGTATGTGCTGTCTTCCTTGATCTCAAGAAGGCTTTTGACACTGTTGACCACCAACTGCTCCTTACAAAGCTGACTCATTTACATTTTTCGGCAGTTTCTATACATTTCTTAAAGTCTTACTTATCGAACAGAAAACAGTGTGTTTTGGTCAACGGTACCAAATCCCCCTACCTTGTCAACCCTTTTGGGGTTCCACAAGGTTCCATTCTTGGACCATTACTGCTTTCACTGTACATAAATGACTTTCCTAATGTATGTCCTGAGTTGAATGTGCAAATGTAGGCGAGGATGTGGTCATCTTTGTACACGGGAAAAAGACTGAAATAATCTTATCCTGTCTCTCAAAAGCTTTGGACAATTTTCAACACTGGCTGAAATATATTTCCTTACAGTTAAACGTAAAAAAAACAGTATGCATGATGTTCAGTAAACAACCAGTCAAAATCGAAGGGTTCAATGTGTTTTTAAACGGATCAGAAATAGAACTAGTCTCCCAGTTCAAGTATCTTGCAGTCATAATGGACTCAAACTTGACTTTTAAGAAACATATTAA
>NW_011356160.1:0-2061 GCF_000735185.1 Notothenia coriiceps
CTGCTGCCTTGGCTACAATCTTTCATCATTGCTGTTGTATGATTGGTGTTTAGCTACGGTATTTAGCGTCTACAGCACCTCCGCTTTTAGGGTTGATGTCGTAGACCCAAACGTCGCCCGGAGGTCCCCCGGTCTTGTTGCGGGAGCTGCTGCACTAGCCAACGCAGCACTAGCTACCGCACATCAGCAAAACAGATGCTAATTTATTTTTGCAAAAGGTGCAGCGGGCTACAAACACGTTCCCCTCCACTGGTTTCAACCAAGCACTAAATTCGATGTTTTCCAAACAAATACGGTTGAACTGACACTTCCCCATATTTATTTGTAAGTAGATTCGAAGATACCTGAGTTTCTGACTGCCGCTAGCTGAAGCTTGGTTACTAGGTTACTAGCTGGGTGTTCTCCGATAAGGGGCCGGGGGAAACAAAGTTAGTGATTACTGGTGCCATGTTGATTTATTTCAATGCAAATTGTTGGGGGGAACTGAAAGGCTCTTACTGTACTGGTTACTTTGCAGCCCGGACATTTCCCCCAAAACACATTTAGACGCTATCGCAACACAGAAGTACCTTTCAAATCCCATCATTTTTAAGACCTTCTAAATCATATTTAAGACCTTTCTTATTTTTTTGGTCATATTTAAGACCTTTTTAAGACCTTAAATTCAGATTATCAAATTTAAGACTTTTTAAGACCCTGCTGGAACCCTGAGTAATGGATGGTGTTTATGCTGCTCACAGTAGGGATGTTAAAACAGAAGTCAAGTCCATGTTAATTTAATAATCAGTTGTAGCGTGGTTTAAGAATAATCCAGAACATTGCTTCTGGTATGAGACGCTACTGTTTTTTTTGAAGAATTCCATTGAAACTCAGAGAGATATCCAAAAGATGGACAAATAAAAGTAAAATATCTGCAAGAATAGATGCAACTGAGGCTAAGTGAGGACATTTAAAAATAGGTCACATATGTCCCATAACTCCAACTATTTTACCCATAGGGTCACAGGCAAACAGAAAGAAAACACTGCGTTAGAGAAAGCCACAAGTTCCCTTCTCTTTCTCTCCTGCCAGGGAGACTGTGGCAATGCAATAAATTCTTGGCATCCGCGCACGTGCCAGAATTAAATATTGGAAAAGTCGATCTTACTGCCATCACAAACATGGGTTGGGTTCCTCTGTTTTTTCCAGTACTGCTGACTGTGTGTGGGTCTCTCCATCTAAAAAACTCACATTTCACAGCCGTGTGTGTGTCAGAGAGGATGAGCAGAAAACTGCGTGTGCGTTTATATAATGTGTATGTTTGTGAGCGCCTATCGATCCAGATTGACGTGGGCATGTGTGCTCGTGTAACCGTCGTATGAAACCATCATATCACAACATGTCAGTGTGTGGGCCACATCACACGGAGGCTATAATTAAAGTTTCGTGCTGCACTTATGTCACCCAGTATCCACCGCTCCATATGGGCTGTGTTTACACTGGGTGGCCGGGATCGGGACTTCAGAGGACTTCAGAGGAGAGGAGGAGAGGGATAAACTGGGACGTGGCACACTGATGTCTTAAAGGGGCCCCATTATGCACATTTTCAGATTCATGTTTGTATTTTGTGCTTCTTAATGTCATATGTTTCCATGCTTTAATGTTCAAAAAGGTCTCTATTTTTCGAAGAATGCCTGTGCTGCCCATTATTACTTTAGCTAACTATGCCCTCTTTTCACCCTCTGTTTGAAACCAGAACCCAGTCTGCTCTCATTGGTTAGATTGCCGACTCTGTTGTGATTGGTCAACCACTTAGAGATGTCCTGCACCTAAGCCTATCACGTACAATGTGTTAGAGCGCTAGCCAATAGAAGTGTGAGTGTTACATAGTGATGTCCTTATGTTACAGAAGTAAATAAAGGAGTCCAATGGAGGTGTTTCAGGGAGGGGGAGTGAGTGGGAGATCTCTCTCTCTCTCTCTCTCTCTCTCTCTCTCTCTCTCTCTCTCTCTCTCTCTCTCTCTCTCTCTCTCTCTCTCTCTCTCCCTCTCTCTCTCTCCCTCTCTCTCCCTCTCTCTCCCTC
>NW_011356160.1:2140-4640 GCF_000735185.1 Notothenia coriiceps
TCTCTCTCTCTCTCTCTCTCTCTCTCTCTCTCCCTCTCTCTCTCCCTCCCTCTCTCCCTCTCTCCATTAGCATTATGGTTGCACTCAAAGGGCCGGTTGTAGCTTTAAGACTATATAAATATATATATATATAGGGAATAATGTATGATATTACATTATTGCCTTTGCTTTGGATTATTATCGGATAAGGTAATAACTTAGTAATTAACTACGTCTGAAAGCAGACGTTTAGGGCAAATAATTGCAAGTCTCTTCAGTTTGCATGTCACAAAATGAGATACATTGTGGGACATGTACTTTATGGACAACGTGCTTCTGTAAAGCGGCATGTAACCGTATAATAAAACGTATTATATTCTTTGCAAGCTCTTGCAGGTCAAATAAAATGAGGTCGCGGGCCGGATTTGGCCCCCGGGCCTTGAGTTTGACTCCCCTGCTCTAGAGAGAACTTTTGCAGACAATTTATATTTCCAAAGACCTATATCATAACACACTACAGAAGAGGGAAACCCCAAAAAGTGTAATATAGTGCACACCCTTAATCCTTAGTGTTTCTTATTGAGTTTGTACTTGATATGAATATGTTTACATTATAAGAATTTATGCAGTATTTAGATTGATAGATAGATATTTACTGACCAAGAATGGCTACCGAACTAAGATTGATCTTCGGTAAGTAAACTTGTGAGTTACCCAGCACAATCTCTGGAAGAATTCTCAGAAAATACCATTTGAATGTCTCAGGTATATACAATATTTGAGGAATAAACAAGCCTGTTTCTTAAAAGCTGCCCTCATTTCAAATCAGAGCAAAATATAATATGATTGGCTTTCTGTAACCCTAGATAAAATAGGTGTAGTAGTATCAAAACATCTGTTGTTGGCCAAAAAAGTATTCAGCGTCAAAATAGGCAACATCTAGTACCAAACAAACTGTGTTTAGCAATCGTTTTGGCATTTTATAAATGTATTTCACAATGTTTTTGTCCCAGCTGTCAGCAATTCAATCTGAAAGTCAAGTTCAGAAATTCAAACCCAACAACCTGAAATTCATAGACGCCTGAAGGCCAAAAACTTTTTGTCAGTCCTCCAGCCTACGCTCCTTGAACAAGTCTTTGTTGTTAAGTTTAATTCCATTATTTTCAGTGAAAATAACCATGAACTTCAGTTGCTAAGGGATGTCTCCAGGGCAGAAAAAGAAATGATGCTTTCTGTGATTTAAAAAAAAGTGTGCATGGTTTAAAAAAAAAGAAGGGCTTTTTAATGATAACAAATACATATTAAAAACATTTTCCAGTTAGTTATCTGTTTTCTCAGTAGATACATGTGTACATACCAGAGCCCATGTCGATGAAGGGGTAGTTGACCAGCACTAGTTTGTTGAAGTTGAACTTGTAGGTGAACCTCTTCCCTTTGGTCTTGTGGAGGATCCTTTTGTTGTAGTAGTATCTAAAGAGAGATAAACAGAGTGAGTTACCATTTTTGATTCATCTCATAGAAGTTGAACATTTAATAAACATGTGCAAACAAGGTGAAGCCCATTTTTTAAACATTACACCAGCTGAAACCACAAACCAGTCACATTTCTAATGCCACAAAATGACTCAGTTGCACAGCGAGCAAGCGATTATTCAGTGTAACCGAAATTATCAACAAATCACCATAGTCTATTATTTCCCCATAGACCAGAATAAACTGACATTTGGCTCACATGCTGGACATTTAGTAATGTTGGCTGGGCCAGCTACAGCAATAAGGGTCACTAGTCATCAACAGCCAATCAGATGGGCACGTTCTTGCAACCATACGACTGTGGAGTCATTACTGAACGTGAGCAGTTCTGCAGAGTCGTGTAAAAATGATCAAAAAAGATAATGAGAACCATGAGAGGAAAACGTTAAGTTGGAGCCCTGCGCCAGTACAATGTTGGGGATAACGAGGGCTGTTCAGTGGGTGTTCATTGCTGGAGAAAAAACTTAAAACACAGCAATGCAGGAATCACATTTACTAAAGCGCCCATAGGAATACAAACGTACTCTGCCAAGCTTCATCAGGGCTTTTTTTTTTAAGAGACTGCATATCTAGATGGGATTAGATGTAACCGTGTCCTAATAGAATGCGACTTGGCTAGCGTCAGCAACAAAAATCTGTTTGAATATTTTCCATTGGAATAGGAGGCTAGAGGCACTGCTCCATTTAGAGCTGGTCTTTCTTTCTGAAATGGCCAAACTGGATAATGAAGGGCTGATAAGTGTCCCCCAGATTTCCAGGAAACATCTTTGTCCGCCCCAAACTGATTTTCTATCGTCACAGGGACGATGCACAAGTTTATATTTTGGGCCACCAAAGTTGCTCCACATTTCAGCGGTGGCCAGCGCTAGAAAACGTTTTTATCTCTGAATGCATTCCTCAGTTCCTTCAAGCATCAAAGCAGTGTGAGACTAAATTTAGTGCCCACCTTTCCTTTTATTGAATACAAAATGGTTTTTTAATCTTTTTA
>NW_011356161.1:0-1433 GCF_000735185.1 Notothenia coriiceps
TTAAAAGAGACATTGTTACTGTGCTGTGTCTTCACAGAGCAGATCAATCAGTGTTATCTCTTAAGATGATTTCTCCTTCTGTCTTTCTTTCCGTCTTGCCTTTAGAACACTGTCTTTCAGTTCTGTCTTTAACGATCTCTCTCAGTTTTTATCGAATTCAAACTCAAGCTTCTATCACCCTGTTCTTAAGAAAAGATGTATTGATCTTTTGATGTGTGTGCGTTTGTGTGTTGGTTCGAGATAACCAGGTTTTGATCATGACCTTGTGATATCGCTCAGTTGCCAGGATACTGCAGCATTGTCGAGGCATTTGTATCATTAAGTGGTAAAGCGTATCAGCCAAATCAAATTTTCAAGATCAAATCATCGAAAGACTCATTTTTCATGTGACCGACAAAAATCTCCTCAAAAGAGATTTTAATGAGGCCATATTAAGCTTATGGGGCAGACTGGCCTCTGGTTTAGGACAGAGGGTGAAAAAAGGAGGCTCACACAGGCAGTATGAGAAAAATAAAGAGCTTTTTGAACATCAAAGCATGAAAATATGTCACAGTAGAGACACACAATATGAATATGAACCTGAAAATAAGCAGAACATGAAATGCAGACTTTTATATTTTATTATCAGTGCTACAGTGATTTGTTTTACAGTGTCTTTAGTACCTACATCTTGTCATTCAATGGCTGACACAACGCAGAGATTAGGTTTGAAATTTAAAAAAAGGTGTGTAATCGTACACACCCAAACACACACTGGTGATTCTCCATTCAGTCTGATCCCTCTCCTCCGTCACGGCTTTCCTTTTTAACTTCTCTCCGCCCCACCCTTACTCTTTCTCTCTTTCAGTTTCTTTATGTTGTTTCTCTGTGTCTGCCTCCTCTCTCTCTGTCTGGTCTTGTCTCCCCCCTCCTCCCCTCCGTCTCTCTCTGGCTTTGTTGCAGTTGAATCAGGACAAGAGGAAAGGTTGGCGTGTCTGGGAGAAAAGACGCCTGACCTTTAACCTCCCATTAAAAGCACTGCGGTCATATGACACATGCAAGGTCAAAAAGTACTGCGTGTGGCCTAGAAGCATCTACCGTACAATTTAGTGTGTGTGTGTGTGTGTGTGTGTGTGTGTGTGTGTGTGTGTGTGTGTGTGTGTGTGTGTGTGTGTGTGTGTGTGTGTGTGTGTGTGTGTGTGTGTGTGTTGCCACTGGAATGTGGTTTACAGTGTTAGATTAAAAGCAGGGGCTCTGTGGGTCTGCTGCGTGTGACTTCTATCTAATAGCCCTGTAATCCTGATCTCGCTGGGAGCCCCTAATGATGGCTGTCTTTCTCGAGACTGGCATGTAACACACACACACACACACACACACACACACACACACACACACACACAGACATGCAGGATCTAACACATGCCTGCATATAAACAGGGAGGAAGGAGCCTTGC
>NW_011356162.1:0-320 GCF_000735185.1 Notothenia coriiceps
CTATGCCTGTGAGGCTGTGAACGTGCTGTGCGGGCCTAAAGAATGAACCGTTATATCAACAGACATTCAAATATATTGACAAGATGCACACATACATACTACGAGTACCATAGGCTAGCAGACGATTACCATGCCGCCCAAAAAAAGGCCACTGCCGCCGACGGGGTCTAGCCTGGCTAGTTTTGGTTTTCTCACAACGAAACAAAAAACAGCTTTTGACAACAAAATGCACCTGCTAGGACAGGGGTCGGCAACCCGTGGCCCACGGGCCGCATGCGGCCCTTTAAGCCCTCTGCTCTGGCTCCCTTGAGCTTAGACAA
>NW_011356163.1:0-3733 GCF_000735185.1 Notothenia coriiceps
ATGTTCACTTTATTTTAATTTAAGAGGTCATGTTATATTTATTTGGATTTATGCATTCATGTTGAGAATGTTCCATTCATAAATGTTATTATTAAAAAGGCATTTACACCATAAAAGATGACTATTGAGGTCTATTGTCAGGAATGTTAGTCTTATATCAAATAGTGAATTCTACTGCAGCAGAATGTTGCACGTCTGCAGTGTTATATTTTCACAGCTCACTATCAGTAAATATTGTGCTGTTAGTATTGGACTACAAGATAGATGCAAGCCTGTACAGGTGGAGTTATTTAAAGCATAAATGAGTGGGTTGGGTTCTGGAGGTGTGGTTAGCAATTGTGCTTGGTTGGCGTGGCCTGGGCCTGGTGGTGGGGGGGCCCAATTTGATATATTTTCATGGGGCCCAAAATCCCTGGCGGCGCCCCTGGATGTAGTGGTCGTTGTTCATTGATAAACTGATAACATTCATGTTGTAATCAACCCACACATACTAGCTCAACAAGATATTACAGGGAAAAGGGAAAGTAAGTTAAAGAATAGTCATGATAGCATGGATTTACATTACATAGATATAGAGTGGGATTCAGTGACCCTGTTCATATTGTGTTTGTACTTGAAGATGGCCATTTTCTTCAAATGTTGCATAATCATAACAATATTGAATGCTTTTCCTGTCATCATATATTGTTTCTCCAACACCTCCCACAAGCCTCCATTTGGTAAGCAGGGGTCTCTATCTATGGGAGAAAATCCACTTTAAAAAATCCTGTTTACATGATTTACATTCGCATTATTACAGTCTGGTTGGCAAACAAACCAGAGACAGAGGGATGATGAAACAATGTTGGCTGACATGGGTCAATGAACAATGAATCATTGGAATAAGGCACATTGTTCTCCTGCCATAACTCCCTTTGCTGTCTTGTGTTTTTACAGACATGGCAATAAAAAACGGTTTGTTATCCAGCCATTATGATGCTAAAATGCTTCAAAACTGCAGAAAAAAAGGTTGTTTGGACATTTATCCTACCCAAAACTTGTAATTAATTTGTATTTATATTTGATGACCATGTGCAATATACACCACGTTGTGCACCCTGTTGCAATTGTTCATGTTTCCCTTAGCAAGAAAGAAGAAAAGACAGAGTAATATAAATACAGATTGAAAACAATTACATGAATCCCAGTTTAATATAGCCCTCTGAAAAGCAATTTAGAAGAAGACATTGGCTTTTGTCGCCTAAAATATTGGGTTTTGCTTTTACACTTTGTAGAGGCTGATGACTCATCATTTCTTCTTATTATTTTTGATTCACAGGGAAAATGAGCTCCACTACAGTATGTTTAAAACAAAACAGCAGCTGAGACAAAAAACGCTTTCTGTTAACCTTTTTTAGGAGAGAAAGCATTTTGAAATAAGCCTGCATTTGTTGGAAATCGTTTGATGAGGTTAGATGTTTAAAGCAAAACAGGACATTAATTGAAAAGTCTATTGTCTCAAAAGCAAAGTCAAAACATGTTATGGTCACAGAGGGTCTCTCCAAAAACCAGAACATAATATAAAACAAAAGAAGATGTTATAATGAAAATAATATAACATATAAGCTGTCAAATACCACAAAGAGCATACAAGCTGATTTATTCCAATAAAGACCCATTCACTTCTTAGGAAGTATGACTATTAAGGGTTGGAAAGAAACGTACTAATCAATGTAATCATAAAACATCATCAATCATTATTCCCAATGGGGAAACAAAAATGGGCTTTTATGCACATTTTGCAACAAGTGAAGCATTATATTACTGCCAAAAAATAAAACTCAAACATTCCCTAATGAGCCGCAGATATGGCTCATTGAGATTTTTGGCAAGAAAAGATAAAATATGTAAGATAATAGTTAAGAAAACATACTAATGAACTGATTTGAATTGTAATGATGGTCCCCTGGTGAGGTTCATTTGTGGTACAAGAACTAACCAACCATGGGAATATATGAGAGCAGATTTGTGCATGATTTTGTAACTTTAACCACCAATAAATCCATCTGCGGATTGTGAAATGTGTTCAAAGAGCGACCTTATGACTGATCTGTATTGGTTCATGCACTGTATTTATGTATGCTTTTTAGATGGTTACCATGATGTTCTTTGTCAGTTCATTACTGTAAGTCAATTTTTAAGACAGGGGCCGTGATCCCACAACAACAAGTGCCAAATCATTACTGTCTGTATGAATAACATACAGTAAGGGGTTTTGCTCTGAAGTACAAATAATGCTTCTGATCAGCAATTTATTTCATGAATACAAATATCATCTCAATAAAAGTGCTGCATAAACTTATGTCAGTGTTGTTGTAACTCAATGTAATAAACTAAACTAAATACATACATACTATATTAATTTTCGAACAACAAAAATACCAGTTCCTATTTAAAATGTTTTATCATGAATAGTATGGAATTACATTGGGGGAGCTTGTGACTGTCACTCTTACAGTCATTTTCTAAACAATGTTTTATTATTTGTGTTTGTATTAAAGAATTTGGAATCAATAAAGTATCTATCTATCTATCTATCTATCTATCTATCTATCTATCTATCTATCTATCTATCTATCTATCTATCTATCTATCTATCTATCTATCTATCTATCTATCTATCTGGCCGTTTTGGCGCAGTGGTTAGAGCGTTGGTCATCAGATCAAGGGGCGTTGGTGAACTCCAGTTCAAATCCCACCTCGGCCGCCACTGCGACAGGCCGTTGTGTCCTTGGGCAAGACACTTTACCCGCATTTGCTCCTGTGTCTAATGTCCAGTAATGACTCTTACATGTCTAATACGTGTAATGTGTAATTGTAAAGCCCAATCTAATAAAAAAATGTAATGCATTATTATTATTATCTATTTATTGTTATTCCCCTTTCTTTAGTGTGTTATTTAGGTTTTGGTCTTCTTTTGGTTAAATGGTCTTCAAAAGCTACAATCCCAAAGTTCTATCGGTTAGCGCTCCACCACATTGTACATTACACTAAGCATATTAGGGCCCCTTTAACAAGTCATTCATCTAATTTGGTGAAACTTGGCATAACTTGCCAGAACAAGTTCTCATAAACTGATGAAATCTCTCAATTCTTTATTCAAATCACAATTTCACAATTAAAAACATTCCTCCATCAGTATCTGCAGGATACGTCACAGTAATAGATCATACACATTCATACTGATCTCCAAGTCATATTTAACATCAAAATGTAGTCACTAATCCAAATTGAACCACCGTATTTAGCCTATAATTAAAACACATTTACCGTTTTATGTTTAAACCATATAACATTGTTCCTGTAACTATTAATCTTTGTTTATGAGACAATAGGTAGCGTGAGCATTGTGACTAGTGTCCTGTCAATCTCACAGTTACTGTAAATATATCCCAGCATAAAATAATCATGCGAGTGTAGGTAATCACGTCTGAGCCGAATGTGTGTGCATGTTTGTGCGTGTCAACAGTTCGACCCTCAACACGTTAATGACACCAATTAAAACAATTAAAATCTCTTTAATTACGGCTGCTTTAATTATGCCTGCCTCAACAGGCATGTCTGCTTGACCCCGCGTGAAAACACACATGCAGGAAAGGAGAAATACACACATTTATGCACACAAATATACATTGTGCTAAACACACACACATACACATACACACGCACACACAAACACACACACACACACACA
>NW_011356164.1:0-1905 GCF_000735185.1 Notothenia coriiceps
GTAACGTACGTTACGTACGTAACTACGTACGTACGTAGTTACGTACGTACGTACGTACGTACGTACGTACGTACGTACGTACGTACGTACGTACGTACGTACGTACGTACTACGTACTACTACTACGTACTACTCTCTCTCTCTCTCTCTCTCTCTCTCTCTCTCTCTCTCTCTCTCTCTCTCTCTCTCTCTCTCTCTCTCTCTCTCTCTCTCTCTCTCTCCCAGCAGCAAAGTAGTTGATGTTAAAAGGAATACACCTGTATTTATCCATTAGCTTTTAGTGGGAGGAATTGTCACTGAGTCCTACTGTCGCAGTACTGGGCTCAGCAATTGAAACACACACACACACACACACACACACACACACACACACACACACACACACACACACACACACACACACACACACACAGCAGTGGCCCTGACCTTTGAGCTCTCCTGGAAGCGTTTAAAAGGTTTTAACACAAAGGAAACGGGGCGAAGCTGCAGTTGTTAACCTGCACTCAGAGGGAGAGAAATAAACCAAGCACAGCGTTTATCATCACGGCTCAGTTTAAGTAGCTGCTTTGGAGGCATAGCTTTCAGATATTTCACAATAAACTAAAAGCAGACAAGGCATTAAAATATAAAAAATGAAAACAATACATGTATACATCAAAGCGCTAGTGCTTTTGATATAAATCATATTTTTCAATAATACTTAGGATTCACTTTTATAAACTTTAATACAGATGTTTCTGTATAAAATCTACAGAGAATAAGAGTATTGTTAAACAAAAAGATGGGAAATATTCATTCTCGCTTCCTTTTTAAGAGTAAGATGAGAAAATCGATATGTTTTTTGATGTTTGTGTCAGACGCGGTTAGCCTAGCTTAGCATAAGGACTCAGAGCGGGGGAAAGGGCTCGCCTACCAACACCTCTAAAACTCTTTGAACGCTGCTCACAAACGGAGAGTAAAGCTTTAATCTTTGGGGTGGAAGACTTCCAGATCTGCAGGGGGGACAAAGGGGACTGTTGGGGCCCTGGAGAGAGAGAGGGTCTCTACACACACTCATATTCACACACACTTGATTAAACAAGTCCCTGGTATTGTTCGGCCTCACACACGCATGAACACACACAGTTTTTAGGGTCAAACGGTGTGTGTGAAGCTCTTTGATCGCTGAACAGCAGTCACCATTTCCTCTCTCTCTCTCTCCTCAGTCTTTAGTTCACGATCTGCCTCGATCACCCAGTCATGTCCGTCTTCTTTAAACTCGTGGACCTGCTGTTAGAGACCCGCCCCCTCCTCTCATTTGCTTTTCTTCTCACCTCCTCCTAATAACCTGTTTCTTTTTAACATCTGTCTTTTCATCACCACTTCTCCTCCCTCTCTTCCACTTCATTTCCTTCCCTCCCCCTTATCACCTCCTCTGCCCTTTTTTCCTCTTCACTATTTCTTCGTTGCACACCTTTTCCATCTTTCCTCCCCATTTTCCCCTTTTCTTTTTTCCGTCCCTTCTTCATTCTTTGCTTGGTCGATGTAGGTGACATTGAGTGTCCTTATATTCTTTTAAATACATCGTATACATAATCTTCTCCAATATATTCCTATATATTAGTTTTTGTTAAATTTACAATAAAATACAACAGAATAAACAAGTAATTATATTAGAGGTGGGGTAGGTACGTTTGGAGAAACCAGCTTGAGTGCGCTAGAATTTGAAAATACACAACCAGAACAAATCTGCCACTTCCTTACAGAGCCCCTCCTCCAACACACACGAACGCGCACATGACCAATGAGGGCACGAGATAAGTTTGTGCACAGATGGAAGGCTGACAGGCAGGTAGGCCATCCAGTTACTTTAGCCGGGCCGGCTCAGATGATTGGTCGTGCTTTTTACAGCGCCACGGCTTCCAC
>NW_011356165.1:0-5807 GCF_000735185.1 Notothenia coriiceps
ATGAAGAAGAGGGGACACATGTTGATGTAGAAGAGACATGAAGAAGACGGGACACATGTTGATGTAGAAGAGACATGAAGAAGAGGGGACACATGTTGATGTAGAAGAGACATGAAGAAGAGGGGACACATGTTGATGTAGAAGAGACATGAAGAAGAGGGGACACATGTTGATGTAGAAGAGACATGAAGAAGAGGGGACACATGTTGATGTAGAAGAGACATGAAGAAGAGGGGACACATGTTGATGTAGAAGAGACATGAAGAAGACGGGACACATGTTGATGTAGAAGAGACATGAAGAAGAGGGGACACATGTTGATGTAGAAGAGACAAGAAGAAGAGGGGACACATGTTGATGTAGAAGAGACATGAAGAAGAGGGGACACATGTTGATGTAGAAGAGACATGAAGAAGAGGGGACACATGTTGATGTAGAAGAGACATGAAGAAGAGGGGACACATGTTGATGTAGAAGAGACAAGAAGAAGAGGGGACACATGTATTATTCCAGTTAATGTATGAAACATCGTTTTCTCGTGATCTCAAATTAATTATGACCTTAATTAAAAACATTCTTTATATATATATAAAATGTTACTTTTAGATTCTTTAATGCTAGTTATTGAACATATTTGAAGAGTTTCAAACTACCCTCACAGGGGGGTGTATTCTCTAGTAATGGTTTAACACTAATAATGCTGAGGTAGCATTTATTGTATGTCCCTCTTTAATTAAATGTCTTGTTGGGATACCACACATTGAACGCTGTGGTTTCTTAATTAAATTAATAAATCTATAAGATCATTTTTCCATTGAAACCAAATGGCATAATTAATCCTAAAAAGTAGAAGTTGCTCTTACATCTTAGAAATAGGATTATAAAAGCATTTGGTTAAATCTGCACATGGTCACATTTCCTTTAATGAGAACAAACACACACACACACACTGGTCACATCATACATTTTTAATGAGTGCGTGAAAGTGGTTCAAAAGAGCTCACACAGTTGCAGCTTTTGTTCAAATTAAAAGACAAACTACTAAATCTAGCAGTGCAAAAGTCATAATTTCATACACGGTGAAGCAGCATGTAACATTCTGCATGGAAAGGTAAAAAGGACTCTTTGAGTACAATGTAAAATAATGACATTTGAATGAATACACATCCACAGGTCAGAGGATTATTTGGTCTCAAAAGCATCCAGATTTCAAGGCTTTAAACCCAAAATGTCTGCTTTCCCTGGATACCTTCAAACAGTCTTTTACAGTACTTTGATATCGCTCCAAAATTCACATCTAGTAAAGTATTCAAGTACCTGAGAGCAGCGTCCTTCAGTCGACGTTTATAGCTAATGAAGGGTTCGGTGTTAAACCGTTAATGCATCAAAAAGTCCAAACACTTTAAGGCTGTAGTGATTTTCTCCACAGTGGTTTTTTAAAATGATCCCGAATAGGATTGTCTACGATATAGATTTATACCGTGATAATTTAACAAAACAAAAAAGGGGCAAAACGAACGACAATCATCTCCAAATGAATCCGACGTTCAGTCAGATAGTGCTTAATAAAAATGCTCCGTTACAGTCCCTGTAATCCACACATATTGGCGATAATATAAATATCAATTGGGCTTGTAATACAGGGAATTAGGTAGCCTGATCATGTCTAAGGGGGGGGGGGGAATAAATGCAAAAAAATATTACACATTTAAATACAGCAGTGGCACACTCCCACCACAGGAGGGCACTGTTATTTTGGCAATAATGCTTCACTCATTGAAGAATGAAGTCCCCAGCATTTGATAGAAATGAGCAAAAATGCAAAAATAACTTGAGTTATTTTTAGGAAATAGTGAATGTTTAGTAAAATATGTTTTCATTTTACAACACACACATGGTTTAAAAGCATTTTTAAAGATCAACCTGAGTGTTAAAACATCTAGTCTGCCTAACTGGCTGGAGGATGTCCGACGTCCAGCCTCCTCTGAGCTGAGCCTCTCTTTCTGGCCACTGGCGCGGCGCTGACTACATTTCCCAGAGTTCCCGGCGTCTGGAAGAACGCCTTGGAGGCAGAAGTTGGGGTTTCCTTCGGGGTGAGAGGAGTCTGTGGAAGCAGAGACAGATTGTTAGTTACGATACGATACGATAATACTTTAATGGTCAGATCAAGTCTGAAATGTGACTTGCTTCACAGCAGCTCCATGCGTCAGATCAACAGACAAACATCTGGGGGGTATACTACGAAGCAGGATTTTCTCTTACCCGGCTAACTTCAGGGAAAACTCTGGGTTTCCGGTCCTACGAAGCTGGTTCTCTTCACATGTTGATGAAGAAGAGGGGACACATGTTGATGTAGAAGAGACATGAAGAAGAGGGGACACATGTTGATGTAGAAGAGACATGGAGAAGAGGGGACACATGTTGATGTAGAAGANGGAGGTAATCAGGGTATTCCTCCGCTCAGGGGTGTCGCACTGACACCATTTGGCTAAATCCAGGGTGGTTCATTTTATATATCCTTGTGTGTGTGTGTTTGTGTGTTAATTTATGAGTTATATAACTCATAAATTTAACACCAACACAACACACCGACACAGGATAAGTAATAATATGAACACCTGGATGTTAGCAATGTGTTCAAGCGTGCACCCCCTGAGGGAGGAGGGGGAAATTACCCTTATTCCTCAGGGGTATTCCCCTTAGTAATTAAAATCCCACTTCTGAACCAATCCCAATCCCAATCCGTACACAACCAATACCAATTCCAATCCTATTCAGACACACACACATACACACACACACACACACACACACACACACACACACACACACACACACACACACACACACACAGTCTCAGTTCTTGACTACTCACCGTGTCCTACACATAAACATTTAACACATTAAAAAAAGAAGAAAACATTAGAAATTATAAAAGAAACCGAAAAAAGATTATTATTATTATTATTATCTAATGTAAACATGTCGGGGAAAGTTCCCTGGGTTCCGGAAATTTACCACTTGTTTGTTTGTTTGATATGAAGAATTTTTGGGAAAGACGACATTGTTTACTTCTGAAGGGGAGACACCCTGTTTATGACACCACTAAGACTTCTCTGCAGAGTGGTCACCAAGACGACACGACTACAAGTGTGAGACAGAGACGAGTCCTCACCTCCCGCTACAGTCACTGGACGACTGGAGACTGGGGCGGTCCGGCATGCGGCGGGGGGGGTGGTCCTTCACTCGTCCCTCCGACTTCACTCTGCTCCCTTGGTCCTGCATCCCCTCTCGGTCTCACCCTTGTCACCCCCCCTCTCTCACTGGGGGCCTCTCTCTCTCTGGGGGTCTCTCTCCCACTGGGGGTCTCTCTGTCTCTGGGGGTCTCTCTCCCACTGGGGGTCTCTCGTTCTTCAAGTTCGACAAGTCTGGACCTCTCCTCCCCTCTCATAATTTTTGTGCAATTGATGCTACAATGGCCCTGATTTTCGGGGAGAGAGTCCTAATCTTCACAACGCACACACACATGGACGCACCAACCCGTGCATCTCCATCACACTGCCGACGAGTGTCGACGACGACTGGGGGTCTGAGAGCAATTTGCAGGCCAGCCCCCAGAATCACAGGCAACTAAGACGATGTAGTGACGTTCTGACAAGTAAAAGAAGATTGGGGTAGAAAGGGGAGAAGTAGTACGGGGGAGAGAAGAGGAGTGAGAGAGGGGGAGGAGGAGACTAGAGGCCAACCTATGTTCGTATGGTTCTTTTCCCGATCTTCTCCAACCGGTCCATTCCGTCGCGTTGACCTCCCCCTTCCACCCCTACTCTGGACGAGGCGCTCCCCATAAGGGGAATCATTAATTTTAGGGTGAAGACTTGGTTAGGGTTAGGGTTAGGCATGTGTTGGTTATGGTTAAGGTTAGGATAAGTCTGTGTGTGTGTCTGTGTGTGTGTGTGTGTGTGTGTGTGTGTGTGTGTGTGTGTGTGTGTGTGTGTGTGTGTGTGTCAGAGTCAAGAACTGATGAGTGGCACAGGATGTGTATTTGTAAATTGTGTAATTTTTTTCTTCTTTTGTAATCTTTAATATTTTCTTTGGCTTTTTTCTAATAATAATAATAATAATAGATTACATTTGTACAGCCCCTTTCAAGGGACCCAAGGCCTTTAAATGGTGAACAAACAAACAAACTATACTTCTTAAAAACCCTTTCTGCTGTAACAAATGAAGACTTCCCCTCTGTGGGACAAATACTGTGGTGATTCTGAAGAGACGTCTCACCAGTGGTTCTGCTGTGCTGATGTTCACACTCTGTCTCTGCTCAGGAGTGGAGGGCGATGTCAGTGACCTGCTGACCTCTGACCCCGCCAGGCCGTACGCCGCCCCCCCCACCAGGAAGTGAGCAGGGAGGCTGAAGTGAGACGAGGGAACCAGGACGTAGGGGAGAGCCAGAGTGGGAACAGTGGGGGGGAGAGAGTGACCCCCGGAGAGAGAGAGACCCCCAGAGAGAGGGTGACCCCCAGAGAGACAGAGACCCCCAGAGAGAGGGTGACCCCCAGAGAGCAAGAAGTTCAAGCTGTTCAGACCTGGAGAGGAGGGGAGAGTATTAAAAACACGTTAACTACGATGTTACCGGGACTAAAAGCCCCTCTCTCAGGATTAGAAGTGTTGCGTGTGTGTGTACCTGCGTGGTTGGGCACGTAGAGGTAGTGTGACGGCTGCTCACAGCTGCTGCTGACCCCCAGACTCTCGTTAAACGTCCGGTCGGGGGTCTTAGTGTCCGTTGATTCTGCTACATCACTGCAAGACTGTTCATTTTCTTCTAACCCCATCTTTCCCCTCTTCATCATCGCCCCCTCCTCTTCCTCCCTCCTCCTCTTCCTCCTCTCCTCTGTCTCCGGTTGGTACAGCATCACCAGAGAGGGCTGAGAGAGGTTGGGCAGGTAGGCCAGGCACTGAGGGGGGGAGGAGGGGGGGACACACTGCTCTGAGTGAGGGGAGGGGGGTGGAGAGGACGGACTACTGCTGATGCATGATGGACGGTTTCTGCAGGGACAGAGACAAGAAGTGATTAGTCCAAAGATTTGAATTGGTATTGTTTTGTTACAGGACAAGTGGAGACAAGTACACACTAGAGCAGGGGGGTCAAACTCAAACACACAGTGGGCCAAAATTAAAAAATGGGTACTAGTGGAGGGCCGGACTGGTTCAATGTTTATTGCAGAACTTATTGAAATGAACTTATTGCACATATTAAACCTGGAACTAACAAAGCTTAAATTATTGCCTATAAAAACAACATTAAACATTAAATAATCAGTTCATTCATTTCTTATGGCTCTATCTGCAGCTTTTCCAGAGTCATTTCTTATGATTACATTTTCCCACAGGCCAACAACAGCTTCAACAAAACTATTTCCCTCAAAGAGAAAACCAAACATGCCCTGTTGACGTGAGAGAGAAAGTGCAGAAGGAAACATCCATTAAACTCAGTGTGCTGCTCGTGATGCTAGTTCAGATACTTGGCATCTCATCTTGGGTGCAAGGTCATCAATGTTTGGGCTCAGGCTCTGAGCTGAGGAGACCCTCAGGATGGAGTGAAGGTGTGCGTGCAATATACCGGAGGGCCAGATCTAATAGGAATTAGAAATTATCCTGCGGGCCGAAATTAAATCCACCAAGGGCCTGATTTGGCCCCCGGGCCTTGAGTTTGACACATGTGATATAGAATATTTACAAGACAATAACTAAGGACAAAATGCCAATGGACAGGAGGTACTTGTTACTCAAGTATTTTCACATTACGTGCG
>NW_011356166.1:0-3000 GCF_000735185.1 Notothenia coriiceps
ACACACACACACCATGTATACATCACTTCAGGGGACATTACATTGACTTACATGCATTTCCTGGAGACTTATCCTAACCTTAACCATAACCAACACATGCCCAACCCTAACCCTTACCCTAACCCTTAACCCTAATCCTAAACCTAACCAAGTCTTCACCCTAAAATGAATGATTCCCCTCATGGGGACCTCCAATTTGTCCCCATAAGGAAGCGAGTCCCCACACGTGACTGTGTAAACAGATTTAGGTCCCCACAAGTATAGTAATGCTAGGCCACACACACACACACACACACACACACACACACACATACCATGTATACATCACTTCAGGGGACATTACATTGACTTACATGCATTTCCTGGAGACTTATCCTAACCTTAACCATAACCAACACATGCCTAAGCCTTACCCTAACCCTAAACCTAACCAAGTCTTCACCCTAAAATTAATGATTCCCCTCATGGGGACCTCCAATTTTTCCCCATAAGGGAAGCGAGTCCCCACACGTGACTGTGTAAACAGATTTAGGTCCCCACAAGTATAGTAATGCTAGGCCACACACACACACACACACACACTTAAATCCAGTTTGCAAACACATTTATGCCAACAGAAGGATGTAGGGGGACAAAAGGTTAGAAATGGTGGGAATGAAGAAAAAAGGAAAATATATTGCATGTTTTTTTAGGTAAGACAAAAAAAAAATCCAATAAAAGAAAATAGAGGAAAGGAAAAGGTAGGAAAAGAGGAATAAGGAGAGTAAGCAAAGTACGTCTGAATAAAAGGAGAAACCAGGAACTAAAAGCATAAAAGCAGGAAAGGTTAAAATGAATTAAAAGGTTTATGAAGTACGCAACAACAAAGGGTGTGAGGTGGCTCGAATGTGTTTTTGCAAAGCTTGAGATGAAAGCAAATGAGAAAAGTGAAGTTTCATATTCACATTCAAAAGACACGCCTTATGATTAGGATATCTGAAGATGTTCATTCTGTGTTTATGATGCATATGTGTGCTTTATGTCTTCGGTCACGTCTTCATTTCCCCTGCAGTTTTTCGTGTGTCGAAGATCAATTTCCCTGCAGGCTGGAATAAAGTGGATGTGCTGTGATCTAATCTGCTGCAGTATGAAGTGTGAGCTGATAGATTCATGATAAAAGACATCGGGATCAGACCACCGGTCACATCGTACGAGTCTGAATCCCTCTCGCTTGGAGAGATGTTGGGGGGGATTAAGACTCAGCCTCCGGGGATGGAGACATCTTCCTGCTTCGGTCTTAAGTTCCCCGAGACAGAGGCTGGTCGTGAATTAGTGTCACTTTCACCCAGCGTTCACCAACTTCCTGCATTAGTGCATTGGAGGCCCTCGTGGTTGCTGCTCCCCGTCAGCCTTCCTCAAGCTCTCGCCGAGATCTCCGACAAATTAAACCCAGATTGTTATTACGGGTCGGCCACGGGGAAGTGTTCTTCGCGCTAATCTGAGGAAGAAGCGGCACCGGGGTTCACTGTTAATGGAATTACAACGGGTGTGATAAGAGGCCTCGGTCAGAGGAGCGCTCCTATCTCCGAGCCATCCTCAGGAAAAATGCAAAACATGCTATCTTCTTTCTTAATGACAGGCCAGTGTTAGTGTAGCGTGACAGTGAAACAACACGCGTTAAGAAGACTCCAAGTCCTGAAGGAGCGGAATTAAATGCACTCCGGGCGGTAATCAATCTGCATTGTTTACAGCCGCTGTCTGCCTGATGAGGAGCCCCGCTGCACTGCTGCCAAGATTAGATGCTGTTTGCTCCGCATAAAGAATCAGTCAGGGGAAGCCCGGACCAGCGGCTGCACGGTGATATATCACAGCCGACAGCTACACCGGCTAATGTTGCATTGAGAGGTGCAGGGAGGAGCTGGAAATTGGAAAGGAGTCCGGTTTGTTGGGGAGATTACAGCCCACTCCCTGCTGTAATTCCTCAAATGATGCACATGTTCAACAGGCTGAAGGAGTCAGCTCAGTGTTTCCTCTCATTTATTCACAGAGTGGAGAGTAGCCGGCCTCTGTGGTTTGCACCGTGTCTGCTCACTGTCTGAGGGGAAAGCCCTGCTTCCTCGGATAAAGACTGGAGGTACATTTTGATTGATTGATTGAAAAGTTTATTAACAGCTTGTATATTGGGTACAGTACAGTACAGCTCAAAACATACAATTGTTAAGGGGATGCAGACCAGAGAAAGACTTTCGTCTTGTTTACATCCGGGTCCCCCATTTCCAATTCATCATATCATTTAAGATATATTTGACATACAGATGGCTTATTTACAATTTACATACAGGTGTTTTTTTACATACAGATGGCTTATTTACAATTTTCATTTTACATTTTGTTCTAATACATCCTAACCGGACATTTAAGACATACCAAGTCTACAGATATACAGTTAGTAACAGAGACTAAAATGCGAGTATATACATAGATGGGGGGGGAAGCTGTCCATTGTACGACAGGTTGAGATTTGTTCCATTACCGGAGCCAGTTTTGCAATGCTCTCCCCCGAAGGTGCTCTTTAAGAGAGGTTTTGAAGGTAAGTATAGTTTTACTTTCCTTTACAGTAGTGGGAAGAGCGTTCCACCTTGATGTGGGATAATTGCGAAACAGTAAAGTCCATAAAGTGACACAGTCATGACTTATTTGTGTAGGCCGATTTGAAAGATAGCATCGCAAGAGCTCCCTGAACAAAATGCCAAAGGAACATTTGTATTGGATTTAGGAATATTGCAGAAAATCTCTGTGGCAAACACGTTTATGGTGTTCAGCAGGATAGTCTCCACATGCTAACATGCATTTAGGATTTTTTAAGGATAAATGCAATCACCAGAAGTAAAAGCTAAGGTTAGGCTATAAAGGAACTACAGCACGGTCACATGACTTCACGTCACCACCGCTAAGCTAAAGGAGGCTAATGTTGGGCTATGAAGGAACTACAGTACGGTCACATGACTTCACGTCACCACC
>NW_011356167.1:0-1902 GCF_000735185.1 Notothenia coriiceps
TGTAAAATCAATCGACAGTAAGGAGAATACTTACTTCCGGGTGTAAAATCCTCCGTTATCCAATGGGAATGGATGCTCACATTGCCTTTAACTGCCTCCGACATGGACGGATGCGGTGCTTCCCTGAGCATCAAATACCGCCGCCGATGGGAATACATTGCAATCAGTTGAAAGCTCTTTGTGTCCGTTTATGAAGCTGAAGGAGACTCGGTGCGTCACAACTGCACTCCAAAGGACCCTGACCAAGCGTCGCTATTGGACTATCAGGGAGTGAGACTGTGTTGTCAAATAAGATATAAGCCTCAATGACCCTAAAGGGGACCTTTGTAGTAAAGAATAGTAAACAAAAAATGGAATAAACACACAATAAAACAGATCGACAGAGACAGTAAAAAAATTCATGACCATCAACAAAACTTTGCACATACGTATGTATTGCTCGTACCAATTTCTATGAAATATCATCATCCTAAATTGGGTAATAGCCATCGTCTAAAAAACGTTAACATTCCCAATTTGGTGCTTTTATAGAAAACAATAGGTTTACGTTTTTTGATAATGCATGTATGAAGAGAACTCGACACAGCGTTGAAGGTGGGGCTTGTTCACGGCCAGTCTCTTCTCAGTCAAATTAATAGGGAGGCAAAATAACTCTTCATTTGGCTTTAGGTGCATTTAAAAAAAATTAGACCCGAAAGATTTAAATAAGGTCCATAAAATTGTTCGTACTGGGCAACAAAGAAAAAAGAAACTAAGAAAATTTGCTTCAGGGGGATAGCTTCCTGGGGGCTTGGTTTAATACATGATGTGCTAGAAGAGTAGTTGCCCTGAAACATATAGTAGCTCTATTAAATTAAATATTAAGAATAAGAATGCAATCAGAACTAATTGTGTATTTAACAAATATTTCATCTGAAATATGAAACTGTATTTATATCTTGTTTTTTATTTTTTATTTATTTAATTTCATTTTCTATCACTTTGTATGTCTACCCCTGATGTCCACTTTTAGAAAATCTATGATGCTCATATATGTTTTTAAATAAATAAAGGAAAAAAAGAAAGTAATTTCCCTGATATGAGCATCACTGAAGGGTCAAGGAAAACACGACATGTTGCTTCAACAAAAGAAATAGCTGAAGTCATCATCACCATTTCAAAGCAATGGAGGGAGTAGTTTATTGAGACTCTCCTTAAGACATAAAAAACCCTATGACATAGGTAAACAGCTTATTGAATAATTGCAGGAACATTAAATGAATGCATCACGGCTCACGTTGTTCATCCATCTGATTGCTCTTTGCTATTGATGTGGTTCCAGAGTTCATCAGTATTCAGATCAGCTGTGGTCCAGCCAGGAGTCTCTTGCTCTGTGTGGCCTTTCTCTTTTTGACCTTTCAGTGATTAATGCCGGTCCGGCGCTCTGTGTTAACCTCCAACACCTCCAACACAAGCTCCCCTCAGCTGAGTCCCACACATCCCGACCGTACAGCCAGATGTTGAAGCTAGAGGACTGGAACAGTTTGTTGGTGGAGTTTAATTAATGTGTTTGACAGCAAATTAAAGCAAGACCGCTCAAAGACTCAACAGCTCTCTGAGGGATACAACCACATGGTGTTGTGTGTGGCACGATGCTATGTCGTCTGCCAAGGATTATCACGCGAGTGCTGTGTCATCCACAGCTGCAAGTTATTTCCTTTGTGTGATTATGAGGCTTTCTCTTTTGATGTTTATGTGAATGTGTCACTAGCAATGATCCTGCTTAGCCAGAATACTAAGAAGATATAACAAAAGGGCATGCACTTAATCAGGACTGCGCCTATTGTCATCTGGAAATTGGAATAGCAAAAACAAATGCTTGCTTCAAACTTTAAGAAAACGGCTTTCAATAACTGATTCAAT
>NW_011356169.1:0-1752 GCF_000735185.1 Notothenia coriiceps
ATTCAGATCTTGTACTTGAGTAAAAGTAGAAGTATTCAGATCTTGTACTTGAGTAAAAGTAGAAGTACTCAGATCTTGTACTTGAGTAAAAGTAGAAGTACTCAGATCTTGTACTTGAGTAAAAGTAGAAGTACTCAGATCTTGTTCTTGAGTAAAAGTAGAAGTACTCAGATCTTGTTCTTGAGTAAAAGTAGAAGTACTCAGATCTGGTACTTGAGTAAAGGTAGAAGTACTCAGATCTTGTTCTTGAGTAAAAGTAGAAGTACTCAGATCTTGTTCTTGAGTAAAAGTAGAAGTACTCAGATCTGGTACTTGAGTAAAAGTAGAAGTACTCAGATAGTGTACTTAGTAAAAGTAGAAGTACTCAGGTCTTGTACTTGAGTAAAAGTAGAAGTCCAAGAGTTTAGGAATACTCTGTTACAGTAAAAGTCCTTTAATCAAAAGTTGATAATATTTCACATCATTCTTCCAGATCTGTAAAGTAACTAAAGGTATTAAATACATGTAGTGGAGTAAAAGTACAACGTAGCATAAAATGGAAATACTCAACAAGTACCTCAGAGTTGTACTTCAGTGAATGTACTTAGTTACTTCCCACATCTGTTTCTCTCTAAAAACCCTGAGGGCAGAATACCGTATCTTTCAGGTCAGTGACAAAGCCTCGTTGTAAGCTGCTGGGTTTTGGAGAAAAACGTTCACACAGTATTTGGACGGGTCCCAAAAACACAGATTAATCAACGACTCAAAAGTCTCTATTCTGTTTTTTTAGTCACTTTAAGGGTTACTCTCCTGCTAGGAAGCTAGAGGACATAACACCTGGAAAAAGCAGAACATGGCCTCTTTAATATCCAGTCTGTTTGTATTGAATCCTGATGCAAGTCTTGCAAATAAAACGTCAGTTGTTCCTCCAAATTCCTCCAGCCAGTGGCGCATGAAGTACTTTGATGTTTGACTTGTGTAAAGGTAGCAATTCAAGAGGAAATGTAAGTAAAAGTAGAAAAAGTAAAAGTTATCATTAAGCAAAATCGCTAATTTAAGCATAATTTAGTACTTTTCTGAATTATAAATGGCTATATATTGATTCATTAATGTTGTAGCTGGTAAAAGTGAGGCCAATTTAAATACATGTATATACTTCTGGTTGGATTTACCTATAATTATGCATCATTTATCAAGTAGAAGTACAGATACTCGTGTTTAAAAATACTCTGGTGAAAGTAGAAGTACTGACTAAACTTCTTTACTCAAGTCAAAGTAAAGAGGCTTTGAAATGTACTTCAGTAAAAAAGTACCCATAACTAGCAGCTGTTTTAAAGAGTACCTGACCTCCCTTTATATTAATAGAACAATAATGTCATTGTTAGCTAATGAATGTTTCCATGCTGAACAACGGCAACATGACAACGTTTTCATTGGTCCCTCTTCTTTAGAGAAGACCAGGAAATGATGGATACACGGATCGTGTTCAAATCAATAGGCACGCAATGACTCTAAGTAATAATGATCACGCCACCAAACACACATTCAAACTAAAGGAACCAGCCTGTTTGGAAAATGTGAGAAGTAGAAAGTACAGGTATTTGGGTTCAACATGTAAGAAGTAGAAAGTACAGGTATTTGTGTTCAACATGTAAGAAGTAGAAAGTACAGGTATTTGTGTTCAACATGTGAGAAGTAGAAAGTACAGGGTTCTTGAGTAAAAGTAGAAGTACTCAGATCTGGTACTTGAGTAAAAGTAGAAGTACTCAGATA
>NW_011356170.1:0-377 GCF_000735185.1 Notothenia coriiceps
GGAACATTGAAGAACTACTTAGGTTATAGTGAACATATCAATGATGTTCTTTGGTGTATTTTGTATGTTTTCCTTTTATGTTATGGAAGTTACCGAAATGATCTGCTATTGTGTTTTCCTACCTGTGTTCGTACAGAGCTCCAAGGCCAACTCGGTCTCCAAGTCCTTCAGAGCATCAAAGTCCTTCTCAGAATAAACCCTTTGAGAATCACCGCTGATCTCCTTCAGCTGGGTGGGGTTGTGATTCTTCACTCCGATGGCGTAGATCTCCACTCCCTTGTTCCTCAGAGCCTCAGCGGGACCCCTGACGTCATCTTGTGCCTTGCCGTCTGTAATCACTATCAGATTCTGCCTCATGCCAGGACGCCCTCCTCTGG
>NW_011356171.1:0-3014 GCF_000735185.1 Notothenia coriiceps
CTGAAGGAAGAGGCAGATTTTTTCCGGTTGTGTATTTTCAAATTCTAGCGCACTCGAGCTGGTTTCTCCATTCTTACCTACCCCACCGTTAACTCTTTTTAGGGTGCAGCTATATGTTTTATTTATTTCAAAGTGGGCCCATTTTAATTATATATTTGTTTCCTCCAAATGTGCAGATGACTCCCCAAGTGCTGTGTTTAATTTATTTTAAAGTAGGCCTCTGTATTATTTTTTATTCTCCTTATAGGAGTTCTTTGTTTCTTATTAGAGGTTAACAGTTTTATATAACGTAATAAATAGCCTAATAAATGCAAAAAAACTGTAGTTTCTGTCTGATATAACAATAAATACAACTTTATTAGCTATCAAGCTATGAAATATGTTTTGCGGCTCCAGACAATTAATTTTTTTGGCAAAAGGAGCAAAAGGGCTCTTCTGGTCAAAAAGGTTGCAGACCCCTGGTCTAAGTAAATAAATGAAATGTTAAAAATCAAAGTAGTGGATATATGCATTGCATTGAAACCCACAAAACACTGATAATCCAGGGAAATCCCAGTTTAAGTGTAAACCTGCTGACTGCCACTCGTCCACTGGCACACTGACCGGACTTTGACCCTATTGATTTCAATTCAACCATAAATCGACGCCGGTCATCTATCTCCAATGACATTATGTCAGGTCTGACCTTTGTAATTTGTTTCCTTGTAGATTAAAATGGATTCGTAAATTGTAGTCGTCATAAAACCTAGAATGAAACATTTGATGAAAACCTAAGAATTCGTATTTACTGCCAATCAAATGACAGCGAATGTGTTCACCTAAAAAGGGGCGCGGCCATGACATGATCTCATATATAATCAAAGATAGAAAACGTTCATCAATTTGGTCGCAACTTCTACTCAAAGATCTCTCTGTTATGTTAAAAGTTCAGTCAACCGACGTCTTAGCCAATGTCCTCTTTTATTAATCAAACATGATACGGTAGGATTGGCTGTAAACACACTACCAGCCTTTATTGAACAGCATTGCCCTGGAGCTGTTGTGCAGTTCACAGATCACTGTGAAGCATCAGCCACGCTGGAACAAACCGAGTAAACGCTGGGCACACAAATGCGATGCAGCTGCCAACCTTCCCGTCGCACAAGGCTAAGCTGATTAAAATAATAATTTGCCAAAAGGTTGATGTTCTCCTTCAGGACCCTTGGCAGTGGAGCCGTGTCCCCAAAAGCCAATTAAAGAGTCGTTTGAAGTCGTGAAGGGATAATGGGGACACTCGCGGGTTCTATTCAAAAGTGGCGAACTTAGTTTAATGGAAAGTTTTTAGAAAGAATGATAGTTAGCTTTTTGTTGGTCATACCGCGTTAGAAAAGAGAGACCGTTTTCTTATGGAGGGCCTAATACAGAAACGGTTTATCCAAAGAGAAAAAAGTAATCAGGTCCTTTACTTTTGTTAAAATGAAAATACAATGCCCTGGAAATACTCCAAGAAAAGTCAAAGTCCTGAATTCAAAATGTTACTGTATATAAAAAGTACTCGTGCAGAATGTCTCTTTTTAAAGTAATATATTATTATTCAACAGTTTTACGTTGTTCTTATCACAAACAATTACATTAAGGGCATTTTAATCTTGTTTGTCAGCTTGAACCTGTTGTAATAATTAGTATAATTAGCAGAGTACTGTATCTTATCATACAAGCACCATGTGTTTTTATTTGTTAAAAGTATCTAGTGTCTGAAAGTGTTAAATAATTTTAGAAAAAGCGTAATATTTCTCTCTAAATATTAGTACCAAATGGCAGAAAATGTAAATACTCAAAGTACAAGTATGTAGTCTAAACTAATAACATCTCAATTTGTTAAGAAATAACCGTCATCAGGACCTGCTGTCGTTACAAGAGTTCAAGGATATGTTGATGTTTCGTGTGTGTCCATTCATTCTCAGCTGTGAGCAAAAGCTCCTCAACACCTGTCTGTCCCCACCCACGTCCTCTCCGTCAGAGTTAGAGCTTGGATCCTTATTACCAAAGGCTTGGCCCCAAAATGGCTCCCATGAGGACTTCTGCTAATGCTGGCTCCAGTTTCACACCACGTTCAACTGAGTGTAGAAAAGCCTGAAAGTCAGATTTGCTTAGTTTACCCAAACTCAGCAGCAGATTCTACCTCAGGGAAAATATCTGATTTTGTCCGCTTCCCTTTTATTACACAGCAAAATCCAGAGCTTGTAACGTTACTGCTTATTTTAAATCAATTATATGTGGACAATACATTGGGTCACAAAATCCACAAGGGTACAAATAACAGAAAATAAAACATCTTCACTGATTTGATTTGGTTATACAATACGTGTGGCCAACAGTCTAAATCAATAGTCCTCAGTCAGCCTTCCATTCCTTGGCCGTCCCAAACGCTTCCCCATCCCCCCCATCCCCTCCACTCTGACTCCTACGCTTTCATCATCCAGCCTTTTCCTGCTTTTCTCATCTCCTTTACCATCAGCGACCATGTCTCGATCCTATACTGGGTAGGATTTTGCAGGATATGTAGTCATTCAAAACCCTTTGCCGCTTTTTCTTAATATGTGTATCACATTTTTAAAAGGAGTTTTGAAGCATTTTGCTTGGTTTATGCTTCATTAATCAGTCAATGTATGGTGCATGACATAATGGGAAAGGGGGGTGGGAGCAGCAAGAGCATAAATTAGACCCTCCAGAAAAACGCGATTCTGCGATCGCAGAATTTACCGCATAATCAGCAAAATGGCGCAGATTTTTAAAAAGCCGCATATTTATCAAAAGGCCGCATAATCCCCGCATTTTTCCACACAAAGTTGAGAAGGAAAAAAAAGTTAACTCGTCTTGACGTGACGTCATCAGCTCGCGCATCACAGAATGTAAACAACACTGTATAGAGCTCATTTACCAACGAACATTTCTACTAAAGACCGGGCAAAAAGTGGGGGGAAACTATTCTGCACCCCGTGCAACTGTGTGTTGCAGCATAAAAGAAAATCGAC
>NW_011356172.1:0-1490 GCF_000735185.1 Notothenia coriiceps
TGTGTGTGTGTGTTCTCTGTGTGTGTGTGTGTGTGTGTGTGTGTGTGCACTATTAATGTTAAGAGGTATGTATGTGTGTGTGTGTGTGTGTGTGTGTGTGTGTAGGGGAGCACTAGCCAGCGTCCAGCCACAAGAGAGTGTGTGTGTGTGTGTGTGTGTGTGTGTGTGTGTGTGTGTGTGTGTGTGTGTGTGTGTGTCTGTGTGTGTGTGTGTGTGTGTGTGTGTGTGTGTGTGTGTCTCTTTTAAACTAATACATCATCTGTGTGTGTCCTCAGCCCTGTCACATCAAGGCAGAGTTGGACCTGCAGTGGTGGAGCCGCTCGAACGACGGGTCGTCGGGAAAGAGAAAACTGGAGGAGACTGACTCCTGATGAGAAATAATCTGACCAAAGGTACACGAAGGCTTCTGGATCTGCAAGGAGACGGATCGTTTATTTTGTTTACATATATTTGTATTGAAGACACAAAGAAAAGACATTTGGTGCTTTGATAGGAACCACAGTTACACATGTTCAAAGTGTTCAGCTTAGCCTCTACTATTGATCAAGCCATGCTGATCTTCACTTGAAGGCGTTCCATATTTAAACCACATTTACAACCCAAACAGGAACTGGATCGTTGAATGTTCCATCTCTCTTTGATAACAGCACCATGCAAATATTGGACTGATTGACATTATTACATCACGAGTGCTTCAATCCCTGCTTTGCTTCTTTCATCAGAATAATTAATAAAGCTTTCCGATATATACCATGACTTTTGAGATGCTCTTCCAACTCTCAGCTGGGAGACCTTTCTTCTGTCAGTCACTGCAGACTCCTCAGAGCTTCAATGCATTCAAACATGAGTTGCATCCCCTTCATAGAAGCATGAAGCGGAGGAAAATGGCACATATGAATTATACTTGAAAGCCTTTCAGATGTAAGGGTCCGCAGCTTCTCGTTTGATGGTATAGGGCAGGGGTGTCAAACTCAATTTCATCGAGGGCCACATCAGCATTATGGCTGCACTCAAAGGGCCGGTTGTAACTTTAAGACTTTATAAATATACATATATAAATATTTAATATATATATATAAAATAATGATTGCCTCTGCATTGGATTATTATCGGATAGGGTAATAACTTCATAATTAATTAGGTCTGAAAGAAGAAGTCTAGGGCAAATAATTGCAAGTCTCTTCAGTGAGAATGTCACAAAATGATTTAAAAAGAAAAGCCAAATTCTGAAAAAAATCAAACATTTAGAAAAAAATGTCAAATTCTGAGAAAAAGGGCATATCTGAGATGCATTGTGGGACATGTAGTTTATGGGCAACGTGCTTCTGTAAATCTCCATGTAACCGTATAACAAACATATTATATTTTTTGCAAGCTCTTGTGGGCCACATAAAATGAAGTCACGGGCCAGATTTGGCCCTCGGGCCTTGAGTTTGACACCCCTGTTCTATAGCATTCTTCACCCTTCATTCTGACATGGTATAGCGTCA
>NW_011356173.1:0-5836 GCF_000735185.1 Notothenia coriiceps
ATACAATACAAAATCAACACATACTACTATACATGTGCGGACATTATGTTACTCACACCATGGCTTCTTGCGTAAAGTAAAAATGTTGGGTGAAAATGTCACAATTGTTTTCTCAGTTTAGTGCAACTTCTGCTTTCTACAGTAGCTGTGAAAGTGCATGTGAGATGTGAACAGCTTACTTCACAAAATAATGTTGAGTTTTAAAAGCTCGTGTTTTTGCAGTCAGAGACACACGAGGACGGATCGTCTAGCAAAGCTGAGTCCTTGTTTAAATCTCTCTATCCACTTTGACACTATGTGTCTGCAGCTGTCCTCCAATCCAATGAAGGCAGAACATATTCCTTAAAACATGCTCCCTTAAGGTGGAATCACTTCAACTTGGTTTTCATAATCGACCAAAAGCTCTGGCCTTAAATCACACAACTCATTCACAGTCCTAACCAATTATCCCAAGGGAAAGTTTGTGAGTATTCTGAGTCCAGATTCAGTCCTGGTGCTGTCAGAGACTTCAGCCTTCCTTGTACACAAAGCTGCATACTGTGCTTTCCAAGTTGTTCCCATTTTACTCGCTAACTTTTGATTAAGTTGTTGATGTGTCCAACTTGAAATATGATGCCAAAAAGCCCCAACACTTCTTGCTTGCACTGCTATTCTCAAAACTTCTCCTCCAACTGTGTGTGTGTGTGTGTGTGTGTGTGTGTGTGTGTGTGTGTGTGTGTGTGTGTGTGTGTGTGTGTGTGTGTGTGTGTGTCCTCGACCCCAGGACGTGAGACACGGGTCCAAATCTCATTATGCCGACATGATAGAATTTGCTCTCTGTGTAACCTCATTATCCTCACTGTTAGATAAGGCGCTGTAATTGCTGGCGGCAACAACAGCCGTACTGAAACGCTTAAAGTCTACTCGCTGTTAGTGTGTGTTTTGAGGCCTACGTTGCATCCCTTCGTACCACGCAGCCAATCATCTATATTCCTACAGGAAATGAACATCACATTCCAACAGTGTACAATGGAGTGCATGTGACCAAGTTTCTGCACTGAGTTCACAACCTCCAGGTCTGATTTCATAAGCAGAGGCTCGTCTGTCGCTCCTGTATAAACTCTGTGGCATGAAGTCAGAGAACGTCACTTCCAATGCAACTGCAACCAGAAATGATTCCCACTACACAGACTCAAGGACCATGACACAAATCAAACAAATCAACTCCCTCCAGTAAGCTAATTGAATTCACTTCAGCATTAAATATTGCAAGCACTGAACTTTTTCAGTGTTTGATTAAATTAGAGAGGACCTGTTTGTCTTATTTTCAGGTATGTAGTGTCTCTACTTTAAAGAGTCCTCTCCTGCTGATGTTCAGGTGTATATCAGTATGTAGTGTCTCTACTTTAAAGAGTCCTCTCCTGCTGATGTTCAGGTGTATATCAGTATGTAGTGTCTCTACTTTAAAGAGTCCTCTCCTGCTGATGTTCAGGTGTATATCAGTATGTAGTGTCTCTACTTTAAAGAGTCCTCTCTTACTGATGTTCAGGTGTATATCAGTATGTAGTGTCTCTACTTTAAAGAGTCCTCTCCTGCTGATGTTCAGGTGTATATCAGTATGTAGTGTCTCTACTTTAAAGAGTCCTCTCCTGCTGATGTTCAGGTGTATATCAGTATGTAGTGTCTCTACTTTAAAGAGTCCTCTCCTGCTGATGTTCAGGTGTATATCAGTATGTAGTGTCTCTACTTTAAAGAGTCCTCTCCTGCTGATGTTCAGGTGTATATCAGTATGTAGTGTCTCTACTTTAAAGAGTCCTCTCCTGCTGATGTTCAGGTGTATATCAGTATGTAGTGTCTCTACTTTACTGTCTGTCCTGCAGCACCTCTTTTCACCCTCTGTCTGAAACCAGAGCCCAGTCTGCTCTGATTGGTTAGCTGGCCGGCTCTGTTGTGATTGGTCCACTGCTAAAAGGTGTACGGCTCCCTAGCCTATCACGTACAATGTGTTGGAGCGCTATCCAATAGAAGCGGGAGTGTTACATAGTGATGTCATTATGTTACTGAAGTAAAGAGTCCAACGGAGGCGTTTCAGAAGTATACGTGGCAGAAAATGGTAATACTCAAGTAAAGTACAAATATGTCAAACTAATCCTTGACTTAATGGAGTGAATGTTCTGTTCAAAACCAAACCACTTACTAAAATTTCACTTCAACACATACTTCCATTACACCATGACAGAAACCGTCTGAAATGTGCACGAGAAGCACAAACACCCCTCCGACCTCAGGACCAGAGAAGAGGCTCATGGGAAGTGCAGACATCCCAGCTGCGTGTTATCCCTCCGCTGCATTTATTCAGCTGCACATGGATCATTCTGGTAAGAATAGCAGTTTTGTGGTAGACCCCGTTGAAACTGAATATATTCTGTACGTGTGTGTCTGTATGCATTGGTTCCTACAACCTCCGACCACCCACAATACACCTCGCTGGATGTCTCGCTCACTCCTTTTTTTTGCCAAAAGCAGCATGAAAAAGCTAGCTTCATGAGCTTGTGGGCAGCAGAGGAGAAGAGGGGAAATGTAGACGATTTGTAGGCAGACCATAATGGAGACAGATGATCCGTCTCTGGGTCTGTCTGCCACCCAGTAGGGAGTGTGCATTCTCTGGCTCTTCCTCTGTGTTTTTATATAGACCTCCACTGCAGTCCATTTCACATCCATCCCAGAACATCCTGAGCATGCTCGGTCTGTTAACAATTGTGTAACCCTTTATAATCTTTATTGCATTATAAATAGTGAACGTTCCTCTGACAATTTAGTACATTCTTGCTCAATATTTACCCTGAAAACGGCGCATTACGGCCACTTTGAATTCAGATAAACTGTAAACACTTTTCCAAACTAATTTGTCATATTCTAATTTGTATTTCTTTGTACAATGATGTTTCTTGTTCACCTTTTTGTAAATAAAATAATAGATTTGTTTGTGTTTTTTATAATATATATATATTGTTTTCCTGGTGAAAGGGTAGTTAATCATTTTGGGGGAAAAGTAACAAGGATGACAAGTTGCTCAGTGGTAAATGAAACGACCCTGATCACCTGTTGGCTCTTAGTGTATTTTAAACTTTTAGGACCACTTTTTTTAAATAAGGGCTGTTCAAATGTACATAATAAGTAGATTTTTGGAGAATGGACTCCCTGATTCACAGACATTTCTTTGCCAATGTGCATAAAGGGGGTTAAAATAATTTTTGGGGCCCCATGGCATCATTTAACCTTCCCAAAAGTTGCAACTCCACAGGTTGGCATTATGAGAATTGTCTTCAAAGTCCGGATCTCTTTTAAGAGCGCCAAACCGCCCTGTCTCCTCTCACCTTCCTCAGTCGATCGCTTCTTACCTCCTTCCTCTCCTCCCACACCTCATCAATACCTCTTTGACAGCTGGTTGTTTTCCTAACACTTTGAAGCAGCTTAAGAGAACTCTCTTTTAAAGGAAGCCACATTCAAACCTTCAAATGTGAAGAATTACAGACCTGTCTCTCTCTCTTTCTCAAACACATGAATGTGCACACTCAACCTTTTAAGTATCTCCACCAGATCAAACTTAGTAAACCCACATCAGTCTGTTTTCAAGGCTAACCACTTAACCGGGGCGGAGAAACTCTGAGCTGCCAGAGCAACCTCCATCTCGTTCATCTATATGTTTGGGGCAACTTTGACTCACGTTGTGGAGTGGTCGGTGGTTTGATCCCTAACCCCTGCATGTCAAAGTGTAAACTAAACCCCTATAAGCCATGTTAGAGGGGCCCTTTTATTCTATTTTGGGGTTTCCCTTTCCTGTAATGTGTCATAAAGGATTTTGTGCATGTAAATGATCTGCAAAGGCTAAAATCCCAGCTTCAAATCTGCACCACTGAAGCTGGAAGTATGTCTTCATAAATGATGTTTTAAAGGTTCGGTTGAGTTGTTAAAAGACTGTCTATGTAATCAGGAGGACATTTAGCACTCCACATTGTTTAGTGTGCTTATTTGTGGGAGGCAGAGACTCAGCTGTGTCTGGTGTTCTATTCTTCTGCATGTACAAACTTGAGGAAAAATTTCAGACAACCCTCTGGTAAGCATTGTGCTGTTAAATTCCCACGACACCCACACGGGCATTCTTCAGCGCCATTATGAGTACTATAGAGATGCTGAAAATGTCTATCAAAAGCACCCTCATAACCCATAATCACAGAAAAGAACGCCCTCACGGCAATGAAATGCATTTAAATTGCACGATAATAGACATCATCATTGTATCTCTTAATAGGGATTGATGATGACAGGGATATGTCAAATATGGAAATTAAACTGATTGTCCGTGTAAGCGCTTTTCTCTTCATTTTCGGTGTAAAAATGACCAAACACTGAGTGGATGTGTAATAAGAAAGAAGAAGCACAATTATATAGTCTGTAATGCATACTTTACGGTTTTAACACTGCCAGCTGTGGACTTCTGGGAAGTGTCTGGGAGGCCAGCTGTGGTCTCTGGATACAAGCCATCATGATGGACTCCTTCTGGTTGAATTTAGTGAAAAGGGACCAAAGAGGCAGCCGTAAATTAAATAAACTATACTGCAGTGTGATCAGAACATAGCCAAAAAGCCCTGACACCAGTACATCAAACTGATAATAGTCTCTTACAAAGGTTCTATGTATAAATTAAATCAGTTGTATTTTTGCTTACATGCAATCATTTAAAACATTGGTCTCACTCCCTGGGTTTCAATTAAGTCCAATGTAAACCCAACTAAGATTGTAGAGAAACGTACCCAAGCACTGCTGCAGTTACTATAAGCAGATAAATAAATAAAACAAATAATTGAAAACATTGTAAATTCACTTTTTGTTTTGTATTAATATGTTTTGCAACTTGCCAGTTCATTAACAATGCATTTACCTTAACATGTTGCTGTTGCAAATGAGATATGCAATTGTAAAATGTTGACAATGTAAATAAAGTCATACTTACCGATATTACTTTCAATGCCATGCATAATACAAATTGTTTTTGTATTATTATGTTTTATACGACATTATCGTTATTTTATTAGAATTATAATTACTTCACCTATTGTTAGATACATATATATATTTGTATTCATTATTTGTAATCTTCTATGTTTTTGTAATTTTTTGTCTTGCAAAATAAATTATTTTGATACTAATAAAGTTGTATCTTATTTTAGGAGACAGGAGTTATACAGTTTGATTGTTGGGCTTTGAGGTTTACATATCTGGGTATAATGATGGGAATGATTTGTTTTCTCTATTTGTAGTAGTCTAAAAGAAGAAAACAGCTCTTTGCTTATACTTGTTTGGGAGGACAGAATTTGGATGTTTGTGATCGGTCTCATCACTGTGACTGACATTCGGACAGGCCAGCTGCTGTCCCAATGCAAACAGGGCGGACATGGATGTGTGTGTAGGTTTGTGTGTGCGCCTGCATGCCTGAGATTTGAAGTCCCTGTGTTGTAGACATCCCTTTTGTGAGAGAGCCACACTCTGCGGCTCTTTGTCGGGCCTCCTGCAGCCTGACAGCCTGTGAATGGCCGTCCCTCTGTGCAGCGCTGAGTCAAAAACCTTCAGCAGCCCTTATTAGTGTCAGCGGCTCACACACATCAGGGGCCTCTGGCATCAGCATGAGCTACGCTGTGTGTGTGTGTGTGTGTGTGTGTGTGTGTGTGTGTGTGTGTGTGTGTGTGTGTGTGTGTGTGTGTGTGTGTGTGTGTGTGTGTGTGTGTGTGTGTGTGTGTGTGTGTGTGTGTGTGTGTGTGTGTGTGTGTGTGTGTGTGTGTGTGTGTGTGTGTTTAAA
>NW_011356174.1:0-2413 GCF_000735185.1 Notothenia coriiceps
CACCTGGTTAAATAAATGCTACAACAAACTCTTTGCCATTTTGAGCTGTTGGCCATATTTTTGCAGATGTGTTTATGTTTAGCCTGCAGGACCTAGTAGTCCAGTTTTTGCAGCTTTATTTTGTTTCCCACAGGGTTTATATTTTATTTCTGGTTAGGGGGCGGAAGCTCTGGGTCCTACGGTCCGTGGTGTGGCTGGCTCGGGTTCCCTCCTTCTGTTTGTTCCTTTTGGCCACTCCTCCAGACCTCTTTTTGTTTCCCGTTTCGCTTGTGTGAGCAAACGGCTGATTATCAATAAATGCTCGTTACAAAGTACCGGTTATTGCGTGTATTCTTTCATGTTGCGGGTCTCAGCACGAGCCACTACCGCGGAGTAGAGGTTGGGGCCGTAACAACATGTCCAAGACACTGTGAAATATACTTTGCACTTCAATGGAGTAATACAAAGTTAAAATGGGCATTTTATTTGTTATTCTTTGTTGATTGAGCTGATTGAATTGTGTAGTTATGGTCAAATCCCAGTTAACTAGTCAAATGTACAATATATTATCGTATTATTTACATTTTTATATTTACACTAAATTACTGGCTACTGTGTTGCATTACTTCTACAGTAATAGTGTGAAAATACAGGTAATTACTGTAATTTATGTGCAGCAAGGTACCATAATACCACAGCTCTGTACTGCTGTATCACAGTAATTACATGGGCATGGCAACTGTGAAGTCACAGTATTTAGTTGTACTTTTATTCTAATTTACTGTAAAATATCTACAGTAAATTACTGTGAAATATTTACAGTCAATTACTGTGAAATCCATGCAACTAGTAGCCAGTAATTTACTGCAATTTTACAGCCAAACATTTGACAGTGTACATTGTAGTGACAAACGTAATTGCGTCCATTCGGGTCGCAACATCTGAAATCCAAAACGATCATCTGAGTTTTGAAATCTAGATCCTGTAACCAGTCGACTGCAGATGTTTTGGAGGAAAGTAATTTAGGATTGTCCGACACGATGGATGCATAGTTGCCACTGTACTCTGCATTTCTCCTTTTGAGTTAAGGTTGCATTATAAAACATGCAGGCGGAGTTCATTCTCATGTTTATTACTGATATTGCCTTTCCCCGTTTACTTTATCATGTCTTCCTGTCCTGGGTTATTCTAAAATCTATATTAAATGTTTCTCCTTAATAAAAGACCTGGTGAAAAATAAATAGTCAAGAGGTGGGGTCGTGTATGAAATTGATTGATGAACTATATGTTTCACACGTAATGTATGAATAAAAATCCATTTCCATCCCTCTGCCATTATCTGCTTTCATATGATGCTTCAGAATTGTGATATTTTACAGCATGTACACAATGAGGAAATGTTGTCTTTGTTATTGATGAGATGAAAGAGATGTGAAAGCCATCATGCCTTATTGATTTAGCCTTTCAAAGAAGGAGATGAAGAGGAATAAAGCGGAGTTAGACTTTTAAGAGATGGAACGAGATTGTGCGGCTGCAGCTCTACAGCAGGAGCACGGCCATAATTGTACATACGGCGTATTTTATCGCAGGCGGTTTTGTGCAGCACATTAAATTCAGTGTGTGCTTCCTCAGCCGGATCCAATGAGACCTTCTATAGTTTTATTAGATAACATTACACACTTTTCCTAATTTTATTTTCAAAGTCATGGCCGTATAACCTGTATAACAGCCCATGGAATCAAACTGAATTGCGTGAGGTGTTCGCTTCATTACTCAATTTAAAAAAAAACATGTTTGCATAGGCTTCTCTCTGCAGTACATATGAAATATACAGTGTATGCCCTTACCATGCATCATTGCACAGCACTGGGCAAGCAGTTCAAAAGCGTCCCAATTAAAGCAGCTTCATGCTGACATCTTCTGTCTGAGACAAGTTTTTATGACCGAGAAGTAATTAATCATGCAGTAAAATATACTGTAGCATGGAACAGTCAGCATGCTTTTTTGTAGCTTTTCATTCTACCAAAGAAGAAAAAGCATGTTTGAAACGTTAGATCTTGACCTAACACACCCCAGTTTTACAATTTGTTTATCCCAAGGTTATTCAAAGTAGATTTGCACCAACAATGCAAAGCACTGTAGTGACAGCCAGCACTCATGCAGTGGCGAGCTGTGACTTTTATACCTAGGCCCTCTGACCCCCACCCCTTCCCTCGAGTTATTACGTCACAGCGTATACTTCAGCGGAATATCAAAACAACGGCCCGGGGTGCAAAACGCATCAATGAAAGCGACCCTCTACCACAAAAAACAACACCTGTACCTAACCCGGTAACACTTTACGGTAAGGGTACATGAATCATCATGAATTCATGCATGACTTAATGCATGAAAAAGCATGAATTAATTCATGTAGTACTCATGTAGTACTTCA
>NW_011356175.1:0-2806 GCF_000735185.1 Notothenia coriiceps
GTAGCTTAAACATACCGTCAGTTTAAACGCTCTTTTATACTGAAAAAACAGAAATTCTTGTGCACAAGCAGTTAAGCTTTTATTCTGAAAATCCTTCATCTACGGTTAGCATTTAGCATGTGGCTAATATACGATTTCCTAAAGAGGTGAATTGAGTAGCGAAATGACGTGGTGTGGTGAAAACCGAAACCTACTGATTTAACACTACAACTATAGATGTCGAGATACTACCATGCTGAATATTAAATGAAAGTACAGTTTATTTGAATACACTATTGTTTACAGACGAGAGTAGCATGTGACAACATCCGGAATGACCGGAAACCAAACCAGCCGTGAAGCATTTTCTGTATGTTTTAGAGTATTGATTACAGCGTTTAGAATGTGTTACATGAAAAGTGATGAAAGAGAATATGAGGAGAAAAGGCGTGTTAAGCATATGTTGAAGGTGAAAAGTACCAATCCTCTGTTTAAATGCAACAACGGACATTAGAGGCGAGGCGAGCCAGCTGGCGGGGAGGAGCCAGCAGAGGATATATAACGGCACCGAACGGGGGATTCGTCCTTCTCTTCTTGCTCAGGAGAGCCAGATCACAGCTGTTTTCTGCCGAACAATATTCTGTCTGTAACACTACCGCGCCTTTTTTAATTAAAGTATCCCATTTGAATCTTTTCAGAGACTCCATTTAGTCTCATTTTAAAGCTTCTCTCCTGGACGCGAGAATAAAGAACATATTTAACACTTGTTTAACATTTGAATTGTTAAAGTTTATGCACTGAAAACATGCTCTACTCTGAGCTGTTAAGAAACCAGAACACTGTGTACTCTTCAGCTAGCATAGAAAATAAGACAAAGTGAAACAACTGAAATCCCTGGTGACTGTACAGCCTGAAACGACAGAGACCTGTTAAATGGCCTTCACTCTCCCATAAGAGAAGTGTTGCCATCAATTCAGCACCCAATCATAACTCCCTGTTTATAAAAGATAACATAAACAGCTCTTCCTACTGTCCCCACCTGAAATGAATGAACACATTTCAATGTGTTGTCAACTGTATAGGCAAAGTGACACAAATGTGCTAAAGTTGTTGAACCCTGTTATCATGTACAATGTGAGAGCCCAGGGAGGGTGAATGTGCAAAGTGTCTGATATTTTTGGACTCAAGAATCAAACTTATCGTTTTTTTCCCCAATGATTTCAAATGCAGTATAAGTGTCATTTTAGGAGAACCACATACCATTTGTTCGATTGTACATCTCCATATGTGTCATGCAAAGCTGTTGTATTTATACTTGTAAGTCATTGATGTGATCTATTCAAAAATAAATTCAATTGCAGAGACTTTGCCATTCCTAGCTTGCAAGTACCAATGATTGGCATACGTTAGGCAGACTGAAAAGTGAATACAATGACTTATGGCATTTAAAAAGGTTGCTTAGCTAGATTCAAGATCGCTGTATTGAAACTAAAATCTCAAACGTTTGGCCATAGATTTTCTGTGATCATCTGGTTGGTTGCAAACTTAGGTGGTTCCCGTCACCTCAAATCCACACAGTGAAGCGTTTTTAGTAACACTTAACTAAACTTTCCTTGAAATATATGCAGGGTGAAACAGGGCAGTTTTCAACGGCAGTTGTTTTGTACAAAGGTGTCAGTGCAGTGTAATGTTTCCATGGTTGAATCAAAGCCTTTTTGGGTGAAACGTAAGTGTTGTTTGGTGACCAACAACCAACTTAACATCACTTCCATTTATGCTATCGGAAAGATGTTGTCAATGGGATGGATGTTGCCCAATGCCTGCTATATGTTAAAGTAGGCGACTGTTTCCTAACATGTTAGCCGTAAGACATTGAAAAGCAGTATCATCTAAGGCTTTTTGCTGTGACTTTGCCCCCTAGTGGTCTAAACTCAGTTAAGGTAGCTTTAAGTATACCTCACTGAGCGGCATCTGAATGGAGGATTTTTTTCTTCATCATTTTTGGGTCAGAGATGGCTCAATGTCCAGCTTCGCTCAGCATATCTCTCTGAGTGGCCGTTTACCCTTTTCGTCTGTTTCCATTCTTCCCTGGCCCTCTCTGTCTTCCCATATCTCCTTTACTTTCACCCCCTTTATTCCTTTCTCCCTTCCTCAGCCGTCAACTTGGCCCATATCTGTCCGCCTGGTGTCTTGTACCATCTTGTGTGTATTGGCCTCTCGCTATTCCTCAGTCGCCCTCCTGCCAGTTTCTGTACCCCTTCCTCCATCCCTCCCTCCTTCTCTCCTTCTGTATGTTGTCAAAACCCTCTACATCACTCTCAAAGGCTCCCTCCTTGGAAGCCTCCCCCCATACCAACGTCTCTCTCTCCTCAGGAAGTCTCTACCCTTTTGTCTTGCTCTGTTTTTTTTACATAGCACTTGACCTTTTTCTTTAATCTTTTAGCCTGTCTCTCTCCCTCGCAGAGCCACCATTTTCCCTTCCATATCTATGCATCATTGTATTACAGTGTGAATTATCAAAGTTGTGCCTGTATAGTAATTTGCAATGACATAATGGCATAACAGTGGTATTACAAGCAATGGCTATATTAAGGGAACAGATTTTAATTTATAATATTAACCTTTTTATAACCTAAGTCAATGCTGAAATGGCAGAACCCTTTTTCTAGACATGCTATAAAATGAAGCTAATTGTAGCGCCACAGTTTGCAGACTAGAAATGTGTGTGAAAGGATTCACCTCAAACACAAATGAAACACAACAATCAAGACACAATTCCTAATACTTTGTGGATTGTGGATCCAAATGTCTAAGAAATTCCTTTCTT
>NW_011356176.1:0-2564 GCF_000735185.1 Notothenia coriiceps
GAACTGCAAAAACATGGTGACAAAACTATCCAAAGAACGGATTCAGTGTCAAAAAGTGAATGATGTCAGGATGTGTAATACTTGTGACAATATATAGAGATTGTATTTTATATCTGATGCCTTTCTTGCAAGTAAACGCCAAAAATCATATGCTCCTGTCTCTAGTCTTTTTCTTAAGATGCTCAGAAATGAAACACGGTTCTGGTCAATATTCAACGGCATAACTCAGGAACAGAAGGAGAGATTGTGACTATATTTCACATTTGGTCAAAAACCGAATTTAAACATTAAAACTGTGGTGATTTTTCTACAATCTAAAATGTGCAGCATCCTCCAAATCTGAAGCTTTGTCTCCTCTCACAGATAAAACGTTGTGTTCATTCTCATCCTGTTCCTCTGGCTTCAGGTGATTACACCATGTGACGAAGCTCTCTATCAGTCCTCTGTACTCCTCTGTACAAATAGTCTGTAAGTGGAGACAGCATGTTCCTCACTGGAAATAATAATCCACTGAAACCATACATTACATTTATTTATTTTCAAATTCCTTCAATACGTGATCTGGACAAAAATGGACTGTATCACTTGTTGGACGAAGGCACACAACTAATTCTAGTTACTTTTGATCATATTATTACATTTATTGTTGACGTGTGCACCCCCTTAGCGAGCACACTGAGTCACATTGTGTGCTCGGAGGATAAATGCAGGTCATGTGCTTCATGCTTTCTACAGGGCAATGTACAAGAAGGTGAACGTCTCTCACATGAGGCCCTGCAGATATTTGTTGCCACATTTCAACTCGAAAGCTGTCAGCTGCTCCAGAAACGCTTTCGTAACCAGGACCCGAGCAGAGGAGTTTTGCTGCATGAGTTCAAATATATGCCATAACACTAAGACAATCCCATAAGACTGCTATTATTAGACTGCTGTATTATTCTGCTTTGGGGAGGCCTAAAGTGCACTCTACTACGGTACATTCAATTAAACGTATCTCATGAAAGCTTTTTATTACAATATGGAGGATACTCTTCTTACAGGGGAATGTGAACATGCATGCTAAGTGTATAGAATTTCAAAATAGCAAAAATGTCCCAAATTGGGATTAATAAAGTAATTATCTATCCATCCATCCAACTATCTATCTATCTATGTATCTCTATCCATCCATCTATCTATCTATCTATATCCATCCATCTATCTATCTATCTATCCATCTATCTATCTATCTATATCCATCCATCTATCTATCTATCTATATCCATCCATCTATCTATCTATCTATCCATCTATCTATCTATCTATCTATCTATAGTCTGGACTCATTCATTTATAAGCCATTGAAAAATAACAATGAACAAAGGCAAAGGTCAAAGACTGTTTGCTTCTGAAGTGTTAAAAAAATAATTTTCACTTTTTTTTATTAATTGTTAGCTTTTTATTACAATATGGAGGATACTCTTCTTACAGGGGAATGTGAACATGCATGCTACTGTAAGTGTATAGAATTTCAAAATAGCAAAAATGTCCCAAATTGGGATTAATAAAGTAGTTATCTATCCATCCATCCAACTATCTATCTACCTATGTATCTCTATCCATCCATCTATCTATCTATCTATCCATCCATCCATCCAACTATCTATCTATCTCTATCCATCCATCCATCCATCCATCCATCCATCCATCCATCCATCCATCTATCCATCTATAGTCTGGACTCATTCATCTATAAGCCATTGAAAAATAACAATGAACAAAGGCAAAGGTCAAAGACTGTTTGCTTCTGAAGTGTTAAAAAAACTAATTTTCACTTTTTTTTATTCAATGTTCACCAGGTCCCAAATTGATCTAGAATCGATTACTTTTTCCTTGTGTTCCCGGATGTTTAATGTGAATTGTATACCTCGTATTTTTGCAATTTTAATATATATTTCTGAATTCTGAATTTGTGAACATAGGAAAATAAAAGTGAAAATGTGTTGGAAAAAAATACATAATTTATATGCATAATTATTTAGTTCAAGAAAGTCAATGGGTTTTAAACGTCAAAAATCTGATTTACTACCATTCATATACTCACACCTACAGCACATGAATGCAGACATCTACTCCTTACCCCAGACTGGTTGCTTAAGGTGTATAAATGCTTGTTGGATTGAACAGGATTATGTTCCATTATGTGAGCTCCTCAATGTGAGCACACTTTACTCACAGTGTATGCATGTCAGTTTTTCCGTTTATGTAATCTCCAGCAGCGGTAATACTTTCAGGGCATGTTCAGCTTGAGCCACAACAAAAATGTTCCACTCCAGAGAGTTTGGTATGTTTGGTGAAGTGTGAAAACTAATTTCAAACCTGGGACAAAACTGTGGTCAAGAGTTCAGTGCTGATGAGATTATTAAAGTGGACATATTCTGCTCATTTTCAGGTTCATATCAGCATGTAGTGTCTCTACTTTAAAGAGTCCTCTCCTGCTGATGTTCAGGTGTATATCAGTATGTAGTGTCTCTACTTTAAAGAGTCCTCTCCTGCTGATGTTCAGGTGTATATCAGTATGTAGT
>NW_011356177.1:0-2118 GCF_000735185.1 Notothenia coriiceps
AATCAGACTGGGGAAGGTGGACATGGGGAACAAAGAAAGACACATTCAAGCAGCAAACACATTATGAGCTGCACTGAAGCTCATGAGTTTACTGTGCATCACCTATAATTACTCATGATAGCAAGATAGGTGAAAACATTTGGTGACTAAAGCATCCTGAAGAAACATTGTGTAATATGCATTCTTACTCATGATTGTATTTATTAAAAAAAGAATCTACAGTTATATGTTTGTCAGACATCATTCTGAACAATTTATGAATGTATGAACGGAAAGTTATTTTTAAAAGAAGAACATACCCAAGCACGTTTTTAAATAAATTAGCCCCATGAATTAGTTAAACTTTATAAAATATGTTCAGCTGTCTGAAGATATAGTACATATGCAGTAATGCCTCGTTGGTTACACACAGATAAATATGAAGACAGGACACAGCTAGCCAGGCTCTGTCCACAAGTGAAACCAACAACACAAGTTGGATAAAGATTGTTAGATCTGTATAAATAAACAAGTTGTAAAAATGTCAAGTTGTCTTTACTACAGAGGGTTGTTTCTGAGACTTCATTCTGGTAGGCTTTGTTTTTTAAAGTCTTGACAGAGCCAGGATAGATTTCAGTCTTTGTACTGTAGCTTAGTTTTAACACCCATGCATGATGAGAGTGGTATTAATCTTCTTATTTATATATCTGCAAGAGTGCCAACAAACATACTTCTAAACATGTGAAGCTAATCCTTAAGTTAGGAGCTTGTTTTCACAACCAATCAATGTTCTGCACAGCTTAAACTCCTTCATCAGGCTTTTGACATTTAACCTTAAAATACACGATGACCTTTTACCCAGAACTTGGTAAAGGGGGATGTGACACTCTGCTGTTTTTGTCGATGGACATGCATAAGCTATAAAACCTGACTCCTTCATTATATTGAGACAGGCCTATAAACTCAGACATCTGGCTCTGTTGGCAAAACCTCATCCATCAGCTGATAGCACTCTGACTCAGAACTAGAAAAACACTCAATGGTGTACTCCACTTCCCAGATCAACAAATCTTGACCCACAGACAAACGGCAGTAACCTCGCTGACTCATCTGAACAGATGTTTGCCTGTTAGGAGGGATGAGATCATACAAACTTAACCAAAGAAATCTTCCAGGGAACGACAACAATGGGTCAGGGGTCACTTTCGTTCAAAGCATCTGAAGATGCCTTCTGTCACAGTGGCTCCTTATAGACATAAGACATGACCCCTTCCCCTGCTGTGTCAGATAGTTTACTGTATTACCTCATGCTTCTAGTTGAATCTCTGTTTCACTTCCCCGTCCGTCCTCTGCCTCTTTACCCTGGAGGTTCAGCAAAGAAAGGCACGGCATTGTGGGTTTTTGCAGCCTGTGACCTTAGTTGGTACATGTGTATAGTTTGGTAAGTAAGTAAGTAAGTAAAAGTTTATTTCTAAAGCACCCCTCCCAGCACGAATGCATAGAGTGCTGTACAAAATATAGCAGTCAAAACAATTAGGCCAATATGGCACTAAGGCATAATAATAACAAAGCATAACATGACAGAAAAATAGAATAAAAACTTAAAAACAATATACAAACATGAAACCAAGTGCAAGAGGACCAGTGATCGACAGTGACAGGACAGTGACGTGATGAACGGCCTAAGACTGCTCAAACGCCTGCTTAAATAAGTGCGTCTTTAGGTGTCCCTATAGAACAGGTTGGAGGGAGGGGAGCCGATCCTCAGGGACCGGGGTAAGTGCGTTCCAGAGTCTAGGGGCGGCCGCCCCAAACGCCCGGTCCCCCCTGGTCTTTAGTCTATCTATATCTACAGGGTTAAATAGCATTTCATAGGAATTCAAGAAAAAGTGACCATATCCATTTGCTCCAAAATAACTACCAAATAAGAAGATGTTGGTACTAATTTGACAATTGTACTCTACTCATTTCCCTTTTGATGCAAATTTACTTTTTAATCAATTTAATGTAATTTTAAACACTTTTAGGTTTTTAGGTGTAACACTTGTGTTGTGTTGGGGTCTCCCGTGACCCGTTTCAAGTTAAAATGATATAACTACGTTCTAGTTTTTTTTAATCGGAACAAGGCTTCATGATATC
>NW_011356178.1:0-2463 GCF_000735185.1 Notothenia coriiceps
GGGCGCCCCTCCCAAGAGGCCAATCACGCAGGCTGCAGGGGGCCCCGCCCAGAGGGCCTCAGCTGCTGTGCGCAGTTCTCTGCTCAGTTCTCCGCACACCCCCCGCGAGAGTGAGAGTGAGAGTGAGAGGTGACAAGGGGAGCTGTAACCCGACACCGTTGCAATGAATCGACAGCTAACCAATCACGACTTTTGAACGGCCACTAGTGCAGGTGAAGAGATGTCGGTGAAAAGACAGTTTCAGTCCGGCACAAGCAAGAGGGAAAAAATAACAAAACATGAAGAAACTAGAGCGTCACTCGAGGGTGGGATATTGTAGCCTATGAGTCAAATGTACAACTTGCGAATGTTGTATAAGTCAAATTGCCAATTGCCATATTAAAACATCAGCTGCAATTCACGACATGAAGAAGGCAGTCTCTGCATATAGGCTAATGGAGATGCAGTTATTTCCAGCATTCTTTATTTACCATTCATTCAAGTGTAATGCCTTTTATCTGCAAATGTACAGGAGAAAGAGTGATAAACTGTCTGTCTAGTTGGCTTACATAACAGTTAAAGTTTACAGCCTAAAAAACATGGAGCATTTTTTCCCCTTTTATTTATTTGTATGTCAATTGGCACATTTCATGGTGATGCTCAGCCTCTCCCCTTAACTCCAGTCATCATCATGTCCACCACAACACAGAGAAATACTGATAGGAATGTGTGTGTAGTTGTTGATACATTGCTGACAGAGGGAACTACATTTGAATACAGATTTAAGAAATATCAGTTTTTGAGCATGTCATAAGAATGTTTTGTCTTGACCATATTACAACTATATTATAATAAAATAATATAGTATTTATATTATTGAATTGATTATGATTATTAGTAGAAGTAGTTGCTCATCTCACAATGTAGCTTGGGGCCCCAAGTTGGCCAGGGGCAGCTCTGCCTCCACCTCTTTAGGGTCCTGTATTAAAGATCAGATTACTTCCAGCATTAAGGACTATGATTCTGCGTGCCTGAGTTACCCTCCCCAGGATCCCCCCCTGCTGACCCTCCCCTCCCTCCGTTGCGTCATCCGGGGCAAAGCCAATACTACAAGCTGGACTGCAACCAGAGGAACCGGACCGAGAGGATGAGCTCAGCCGGGGAGTGCTGCACACCTCCCCGCTCTGCGCGCTGCAACCCGGCTGTACTGATAGTTCTGCCTAAAGACTGAGAACACAACCTGAGGAAATGTATCGTCGGTTTAATAGTTGCATTCTACATGTGCATGGAATAACCATACCTGAATAAGGAATCGGACACCAGGGATTATAACAATTTGGGATCAAGCGTCTCCAGGCGGAGCGGAGAGAGCGCACGGACAGCAGGACGCCTGACCCCCCCTCACCTCCGTGGGTACAGGCTGAGGAGCTCCGCCACTTTGGAGAAGATCCACCCTGAGCTGTGGAGAAGATGCGGCGGGGGACAGGGTCCTGTCTCCGGCTCCTGACCCTCACCCTGCTGTGGTTGTCAGTCCGCGGGTTCCCCACAACCTCCAGAGACAGAAACAGCTCAGCATCCGCTCCTCAGGTAGACTTGCCCCCCCCCCATGCTGTACCGATTATTATGGTGCTTGTAATGTATTGAATGTTCACACAGTGAAAATACACACAGTGAAAATGCAGTAAATGACGGTAAAGCAAGAATTGTGTAAACAATAATAATGATATTATTCTATTGAGATTTAACATTGACATCGTGTTTTACTAATATAGATTTCAGATTATAATTAGGTTTACGTTTATTTTGTGATTTGTCCTTCTCCACATCCAAGTAAATAAGAAGACTTAACCCTAAAACTTTGATACTTTATATTTATTCAAACATAGGAAATAGAAATTCAAGTCCTCCCAATGTCAGATTTATATTGAAGATAATAATGCCCTAACACCTGTATTTTTTTTTAGAATAACTTTAGTCATAGTCGTTTTTCAATCAGTTAAAAACTTCAGAGAATCTTTGACCAGTTTTGGAAATGGAAGAATGCTGTTTGTTATGATTAACTGTTCATACAACATTTACAATTGATGAAGATCTAGTCCCACAGGGCAGTTAAGCACCAGCTGTAGTTTAAATATTATCATTGGATAATCAACAAGTTTATTCTTGATGTTGAAAACATATCTATTTTCGTCCCAAAATGTATGTTCAATAATTACTTTAATACTTTTCCCAGGAATAGTTCCGATAGTTCCTGGGATTTTGCGTTCACACCAAAAAGATCTGGAACTATAACTTTTTTTTGCAGACCTTTTCACCCCTTTTTAGTCCCTGCTAGAGAGCAGGGACTTTCCTGGTGAGAAAAAGGTTCCAATTTCTGATTGGCTGGGCGAATTGCAAACCACGCCCGATAAAACATGTGTGAAGCCGCCATTTTATTTGCTTTATTAGCATTATTAGCATTAGCCCAGCGCACCAACGGAGAGA
>NW_011356179.1:0-4793 GCF_000735185.1 Notothenia coriiceps
ACTCATTTCAAATCTGCTTTGCAAATGTCTCATGAGGACAGGCATGAGTTTCCCATGTTTCTTAGAAATGCTCACAACATGCATTGAATGTGAACAAAACTTGTCACACGGCACCCTATATAACTTGCACTTTTTTCCTCCTGGTTTTTAGTGGCTTGTTAAATCCTGCCATGCCAGTAGGGGGAAGCATGTTGTGTATGGGGCCTGCCATTACTCAGGGATTGTTAGCTTCTTGTCCTTCTCCTGAGAGTTTCTTATGTCACAGCAGCAAAAATATTTTCTGCCTCACAATTTCAACTGATTGTTTGTGTGTTTGATAAGATCTTCTTGATAGGCAAACAATTCACACATGCTTTCAGATTTAGTTTTAAATGTTTCTAAATACTGATTGCTGCACAGAGCTACAAGGCATGCTCCTTTTCAGACCAAGTACTGTGAATCTGAAATCTAAAGTGACCCTTTTCTAACTTGATCAGAAAGTGATGTGCTCATGTAGGCTCCATTATTTCATAGTAAGAATATGTGGTTTATTCAGCAAAAAAGGACACTGTTTTCTAATGTTTAGGACAACCACCTTAAAGCTCACCTATTTTGCTATATTTGAACAATATATTATGGGGCCATATCTATACAAAACTTGTCTCTGAAGTGTTTTGCTCAAAACCCATTGTAGCCATGCCTCATACCCCTCTATTTCCAGCCTGTTACTAAAGTGCTGATTCTGGTTCAGTTGCTACGGGGCCACACCCCGTTTGGAGTGCACATGCAGCAGAGAGAAGCAGATTCCCAGCTAAATGCTGCCGTGATTAAACGCCATATTATGTTCCAAACCACATCAAGGATTATTTCTGAAACAGTATGGAGCTCAAATGCTTTTTCTCTTGCGGGTTCACCACAAGGTGAGTTTTTTCATACTCTCTCCAGTAGGCCTACAGGTTAGCTCTGAGTGTTAACAATGCTTGCTAATGTAAACACAGACCATAAAACACAGGGGAGCATTGTTTCTGATTCAGCAACGTTTTTGATAGGGCCGTGGGCGTAAAGCCAGCCCACATTTCCGATATTACGTTACATTACATTACATTACATGTCACTTGTTAGACGCTTTTATCCAAAGCGACTTACATACTCAATACTGTGGGCAATCCCCACAGGAGCAATTTGGGGTGAAGTGTCTTGCCCAGGGACACAACAACATGCTGACTGCAGTGGGGTTTGAACCTTTGACCACCTGAGCCTAACACCAACACTCAACACACTGCACCACACGCCTCCCCATACGTAATATCGGACTTAAATCCGGACCAGCTCCGTTGTACCCCCATTTTTAGAGATGTGGGTAAGGAAGAAAAGAGAGAGGGTATAATTTTCTTACACTTTGTGAGTCTCCTTACACACCGGGGACACATTTTTATGTATGAAAGACATAAGTGCATTTGCATAATAGGGGACCTTTAACACTGCACACCCAAATTCCTTGTGAAAGGCCAAATGTATTTCCTGTCCAAGGATGTGGATCTATTAAAAGTGGCTGATGGCACTGATGGAGCGATATGGTAATGATGTGAAAGTTACGGCCCGTAAAATTAGCTCCCAGCTATACGATGATGATATGATATGATATGATATAGCTGTGATCCAAAAACAACTTTGGATTTAGTTTATTTTTTCACTTACAACAAAGCAACAGCAAGTCTTTCTACTCGTTCATGAAAACGTATTCGTTGTCAAATGTACGATAGAGTAAAGGAAAGAACCCAGAGTACATTGATTGAAACATTAGAAAACCCACAATTAAAAAAGGACTTTAGATAGATAAATGTGTTAAATTAATGGGCAATTTTACATTTTCGTAATTGTGTGGTTCCCATATATTTACTTGCTGTGTGATAGATGTTGGCTTGTGGTGTCCTGATTTACACTTTTAGGAAACCACAAGCCATCACTTTTTTGGAAAACTCTTTAATTTCACAACACCCGTATGTTGCTTCATAAATGATATTCCATTCACGATTCCGTTTCCATTTGGTGTGAATAGTCTCTTCATATTCAGCTGACACCTCTTCTGAAACTATGTACATGAAAAAGAAGATGACTGACGAATGACTTGGTTTTCATGGTTTAATGAATGAAGTGGGTGGTGACATTAGATACCAAAGTATTGACTAAAGTATAAATGCAGTGACAGAGTCATGAAATATGTGGCATGAAAAATCTCCAACTTTGTAATTACCGATGGAGAACAGATGGACTTTCACAGTTAGTCACAAACATTCTAACACGTTTTTTACCCTCAATAATAGTGCTAAATCATTTTTAGCAAGGTTTGCTAGAAAATAAAACTTCTTTTATAAAGTCAGTTCACTTTGTTGGGCAATCATATGTGTCTTTAACAGTCACATATTAAACATTTTTACTCACAAATTAGACTACTCTCAATGGTTAATGGTGCTCAACGTTTTTCAGGAAAGATTTCCAGAAGAAAAGTCAGTTCTGTTTGGCAATCCTCTTCGTCTCAAACAAAATGGAGTACCGTAACATTGAGATTTTAGTATGGTCTTTAGACTTTTCCAAATCTAAACATATGGACTCTACAGTATATGATCCATTCCATATGATCACATCATGAAATCTTGCATGTTATTATTTCTAACATAAGATAATAAACAGTGAAAGAGTCCAGTCAACAATAGATTAACAACTTCAGTTACATCAGGCTGCACGTCACCACTACAGTAAGCCCACTTTGGTGAAATAACATTGAACAAACAAAATAATCATGTTACTCCGCAGCAGAGCTGGGACACTGGTATGGTGTCTCTCAGTTAGGGTTATGGTTAGGATTATACAGGAATTAAAGGCTCCAGCAACCTACGTCAAAATCATTGCTAACTCAATCCAACAGTAAGTAAGTGATAAAGTAGAAGAAATGAAAGACCATATAAAGTCAGAACCACACAAATCAGAAACCAGCAACTGTACAAACAACAGAGCATCAGCTATCACTCAACATTCATGCAGGATCTCCTCTTGTTGCCGAAAATCCCCATCAGAGTAAGAGACCCGGAGTGAAAAAGCTTCTCTCTAAATGAAGTCCCCCCCTAAAGAGGAGATTGCTCAACTGTTTGGGCAAGCCCCAAATCCCTCCACTGACTCACTAACACACAAAGCACCCTCACACAGACATAGACACACCCACACTTGAATAGACTCCCAAGGCTCCCTGAAATCCACGGTGTGGGTGTTCCCGCTCACGGTGACTCACGAGGTGACACAGTTACCAAAGGCTGAGGACCACTGCTCACACTTCTGTGGGAGGTTACCCCAAAGCCCCTCATGTTAAGCCAGAAAAGAGTTGTAAAAGAGATTGGGTCTTATCATGGATATATCTCAAGTATAGACCACAATACAAAGATTTTAACAAAATAAATGAATAAGACATTTTTGCATGGGGGATGACATTTTGATTTTGATTTCATTTAAAAATAAACTCTTACAGCTAAATTTCAATGACATGAAGTTTTTTATTTTTCATTTTTAGTTCAAAATTGTGCTATTATTACTTCCCCTACAAAATGTTCTCGACTACAATTCAACCTTAATCCATGTACAGATTGCCATGAAAGCTACTAAGCATATACCACATTCATGCTCGGACAGAATGAACTTTTAAACAGAAAAACACATTTGACACAAAATCTCATTGTTGCAAACACAACTTTGCACAGATTGCCATAAAGTCTACAGTCTAATAATTACCAAGGGCATATATTTGTATTTGAATACCATGATGGCTCTTCCTAGCACAAGCAATGTGAAACCATATACTAACAAGATATATAATATGTATTTGCCAAACACAGAGCATAATACTGATTTAAATTTAAACGGGTACTGAATGTTTATCATATCCTACATTGATTCTTACAATACACTCTGACATTTTGTCAAACCCTTAAGGATCTATTATAGGGCTATTCAACTACACATTCAGTTGGGCCAGATTTTATAACTACAAAATTCAGCTGGGCCAGAATTTCAGCGGCCTGTAAAAAGCGGGTAGTGACACATTTTAAACAAACACATATTACTGCGATGAAAAACATGCAATTTTTATTCATTGTTCATCTAACAAAGGTAGGTCAAAAAGTGCATAAAAAAACAACAAATTAGCATTAATTTAACAGAATCTGAAAAAAAAGTGCACAGTTGTAGCATTACATTTGTTTGCTTTAGAAGTCAAATATTCAGGTTATGTTTTTTGAACCAGGCCCATCACAAAGTTTATTTACTGAATACAATAATAGCAGTTTTAATACATTTCCTGACATACAAAAAAAACAGCTAAAGAGCTCCAATGCAACACAAAGAGGTAGTACTGTAGCAATACTATTTTTTCACTTTTCAAGTAATAACAAAACAATCATACGTTTTGGTCACATTTGACCGAGACACATTACAAAGTGCATTTAAATGAATACAGAAAGAACTGTCAAACCCTTCAGTGCACAAACCCATAACAAGGGATACGGGTAACTATATGAATGAATACTACACTACACGCCTACTATAGTAAACTAGGTGCTTACTATCACCTCATTTGTGATTTGTCATCGCTGACTTTCTCAATGGGAGAAGGGACATTTTTTGTTTTGAACAAGAGCAGTGATTTTTGGCTCATAGGATGTCAATGCAATCCTAAGACATTGGTGAAGAGTGCTGTCAGTCAGGGAGCAGCGAGTGCTACTTTTGATTGAGTTCATGTGTGAAAAGCTTGATTCACATTTGTATGT
>NW_011356180.1:0-3177 GCF_000735185.1 Notothenia coriiceps
TACCCAATCTCTCCTGTTCAACTCAGCTTTGGGTATGTCTGTTAGGTTCAATGATTTCTCCAAGTGTGTCTACAGGTTTGCCTGTTTCTTAATATGTGCACATGCAAAAATGTGTCTTCTTCTGTGTATATATATATATATACATATTTGCACACATATTTTTCTATAAAAAAATTTTTATATTCGGGATTGTGGGAAACGGTATTTCGATCTCTCTGTCTGCACACAAACTTGAAGATTGACAATAAAGTTGACTTTGGCTTTTGACTATGTGTTTCAGAAGCTTGTATCCCACCCACCTGCATGGCGCTCTTCCCCATTCTGACCACTTCAAACAGCGTGACGGGGTCTCCTCCGTCTCCATTATGTTGAACCACACCGTTGGCTTTTCCTCGCCCTCGTGCTACGCTCACAGACTTTTCCGCCGGCGCCTTACGAGGCTTCTTATTGGTTGACTGTGGGGGCAGAGGCGTCAATAAACACAGGTAAGAAAAAACACTTTTATTTACTTGAGAAACAGATACTGTAACTGGGGGTTAAGACAGCTTGTTTCTTCCATGGTTCAACAGACGCTCACACAATCAAATAGACACACAAACAGAGATGGTCACACCTAAAGTCTGATTGTTAACAAGGCTTTTCTCACTCTTTACACTCTGCTGACAGAGGGCTCATACCTGGGCTGCTTTTCCAGGCCTCCCTCTCTTCTTCTTGCCTTTGACCTCTGGTTCTTCAATCTCACTGATGCTCATACTTAAGCCCACTGCGTCTGTTGCCCCAGACTCATTGGACGAGTCCCTGAGAGAGAGAGAGAGAGAGGGAAAACACATAAGATTCCTTTGCATTTGAAAGCTTTCATTCGTCCACTGGGCAAATATTCAGGAAGTTCTATGAAGAAGAAACACACTCGACAACATCGTGTTTGTTTATGAAGACACAAATGAAGTCACACAAACGTCTACTTTCAAATATTAACTTTATCTACAGTACAAAATTACGTAGAGAACCGCTTTAGAAGAGTGCGTTTTGTTTGTTTCACTTACTGTAGGACGGGGAGCTCCGAGGTGATCATCCTGGTTAGTGGGGCTGGCGGTGAGGTGTGTAACTTTGTGTATGTGTGTGTGTGTGTGTGTGTGACTTCAGGACCTAGTGTGTTTCAGGTCCAAAAGATGGAGGCACAAAACAGCAGCTCGGTTGGGGGGGGAAAGATGTGGAAGGGCAGGGAGGAGAGGCTGCAGGGCGGACTGCACTCGACTTAACGGCACTTAACTCTCATCAGCTCCTGGAGAGAAACACACAGAAAGAAGGAAGGATGGTTATTAAAGCATTAAAGTCAAAACAACAAGAAGAAGTGTTTAGCAATTCTTAAATATGTGCCACACAAGCCTGGTTGAAATATGTCAAAGGGAAGCTTGTTTTGTTTGACTTAAACTGTGATGAATACATGTTCTCATTGTTTTTAACATTAGGCAACACGGGACCGTTTGTATGATGTGTGGAGTCCTTCTCCCAAGTGTCACAGCAGAGAGAATCACTTCCTTCTGTCACTCAGGATGTGGAGGAGAAATGGGGAGAGGAGGACACCAACTGGACACTTTGAGAACTACAACAGCTAAATATTGAGGGGTGTGTAGGGAAGGTTTGTGCACACGAGTGTTGTTATTGTTAAAAAATGTCAGTAATCCACTGGGAATAATTCGAGATTTGATCAAGTACAGAAACCAAATGAGCTTTCTGTATTAATCCAAGAGAAAAATCCTGTTATCGTTACATTTCACCATTTTAAACTGTGTTAAAGTATTATATAGAAGGAAGAGCAGTGCTATAACGTAATTCCTTTTGGTATGTATAAAAAAAAAATGAACCAAAGTCTTTGTAAGAGGCGTATGCATTTCAGAAATCCTTTCCAGAGTTGCAAAGCATTCCCAGGTGGCGCATATGATGCAAACTCAATGACACAATCCTAACATGGTTTGCAGCCAGAGCTAAGCATGATGGTAATTTCTCCGTTAGAAGACTAGCAGCTAAGTTCATTATTACATTAGTTTCTGATCTGTTCATTATGCTAATGAGAGCAAAGAGCAGAGGAGAAGCAACACCGCTCTTCACCACAAGAGGCAGTATGATCCACAAAGTCCTCTGGCCAAAGTCTATCTCAAAGTGCTTAATTGAGTTTTAACTGATGGGAAGTGGGTTGAGAAAAATCCCCCAACACTCATTTAGCTCACAGCTCATGTTTAGTCCAGTTCTGATAATCTACAAAGTGTTTAAAGCGTGTATTTTCCCCAGAGTGTGTGTGAGTGTATGTGTGTGTGTTTGAAAGTAGGTCTGGGCAACAGTAGGGGGCAGGCTAAGAGAGTGTGTATTTAAATACTATCATCCACACAGTGTTTGTACTGAGGAACGGCATGGGCAGGAGAGCCCCCTGTTTCACCACACACACACACACACACACACACACACACACACACACACACACACACACACACACACACACACACACAGTTTATTTTCAGTCAAGTCAGTAAATCCTGTATTGTTGTTAGCAGGTTTAAAATCTAATTAAATACAATCAGGAGTTGCTCTTCTTACTTTCATGTTTCAAAAGGCAGCCCCCACAGAGACAGGATAGTTTCGATTTAATTTGACCAGCATGCACGTACATGAGCATCTGATCGATTTTGACACGTGTGGCGCAGTGGGTTGTGCGTTGGTGTTTGGATCAGGGGGTCACAGGTTCAAACCCCACTGCAGTCAGCATGTCGTTGTGTCCCTGAGACACTTCACCCCAAATTGCTCCTGTGGGGATTGCCCACAGTATTGAGTATGTAAGTCGCTTTGGATAAAAGCGTCTAACAAGCATACTTGTCAACCCTCCCGATTTTCGCGGGAGACTCCCGATTTCATTGCCCTCTCCCGGTTTCCTCCTGGGGTCATATTTCTCCCGATTTCTGACAAATCAGATTTACTCAGGACTGTTTCCACTCGGACTTTAATACAGCTAAGCCATTGTTTGGTTTCCATGGTAACACGTCTCTTTAGTAGCGCGCGCAACTCAAAGTCTGCGAGGGTGAGGCAGATAGTCACAGAAAACAGAACAAGAATCGACAACTCCACCCTCTGCTCACTCCTTTCCTGTAAAATACAGGTCCAGCCCACACATATGCTCCATCAAGA
>NW_011356181.1:0-2395 GCF_000735185.1 Notothenia coriiceps
AAAAGCACCGTTTTTTCCTGTTCACACCGCAGCGGAGCCGCCTCTAAGCTCCCGAATCCGGTTTGTTTCAAGCACCAAAAAGTTGTCGGTCTAGAAAGCAAACACCGATTATGTCGGAGGCGGGGGTAGGGGTAGGGGAATCAGTTGTAATGTTATACCAAAGTAATTAATACTGCAAAGCTGGGTATTTTGAGCTTGGCCCAGAGGCTAACGCTAGCTCTTACACCATCGAATAGGACGTATATTTACCTTCTTTCGTCGTTGAAGTTGATGATGATGATTGTAAAGAACTTTTGAATGTAGCATGTAACGACTGTAAAGTTGGTAAAGTCGTCCCATTTCTTCCATTTCGTTTCGACAGAGCAAAACAAAACAAGTAGCGCTTCAATACAATCGGACATTGTTGTTGTTGTCGATGTGAGGGGTTTCCGCGCGGTTTGGCTTTATGAAGCAGGCACGCAAACGGTTACGTCATGACGCAAACGATGACGCAATGACGCAGCACCAGTCGGGCTCTGAGCGGTGTGAACAGAGCGGGAGCTAAACCGAAGAACCGGTTCTGAACCTGAAAAGCTCTAGCACGGAGCTAGAACGGGAAAAGCCTTGGTGTGAAAGGGGTATGAGTTTACTTTGTAAGATAACTTCAGGTAAAGTAGATTTTATCTGTCAGCTGTCGACCCAAACCGAGCCACATCTTGTTCACAAAAGGCTCCCAGATTAAAAGCTTGATCTGTGTGTTGGTAGCCTTGATCCTCTGACTGTACGTGATGTAACACGCTCCAACAGCTTTCATGTGAATAAAGATTGTTAGCTACAGTCTGGTTTGTGTTCAGACTGTTTGATCCTCTGAAATACTTGCAATGAAGCCGCAGACAATGAGGAGACCGTTGTCAGTCGAAATGTTTTTGCGTTGCAGCAGCATAAAAGACAAGGCATTGCACAGAAGAGAAATTAGAAGGGTAGAAATAAATAATTCTAAAATGTAAACGTAGCAAAATACTGCTTTTATTTATTTGTGTGTATTTGTATTACTGCAGTGAGAGATGCCAAAGAAATGACAAACAATGACGTGTAATGCTGTCCTTTAGACTTCGTAGGATTGATTTCACAAAGTCACACCTAGGTTATCAGAGTATTGGTACATCACTTCAGATCTCTGCAGTATGCCTCACTTTGCAATGTGTCTCTCATTACCCTCTGAATCTCACGAGGAAACGCTCTCACCTCCTCTTACTTACTTAGTACTTAGTGTCTCAGGATGTCCAAATTGTGTTTGCTGGTGGATAAGTCGAATGGGAAAGACCAGATTTGTAGAGTAGAGGTGTAGAGGATTTGTTTTAGGGGTCATGCATGTATGATTTGGAGCCAGACAACAAATGCTGAGTTTTAAAAAATCCAAACAGTTTTCCTCTGATGTGAAGCACACTTTACTTTTTGGAACGACACCCTGAAAAGAGCAGAATGTCCTCTGGAAGAGTCAGAGCAGCATTATTCTGTCAGACACTATAAATACATTTCCCTTGGTTGCCTTAGGAACTAATGCAGCCCGATGAAAACAAGACGACGTGTCTCTATCATGGTGTTGTGAATACAGGTACTTTAAACACAGCATACCGTGCTGTATAATCAAAGCATCAGTTATACCGTCATACAAAAGGTAAGCTATTCCCCTATTCATTCTTGAGCAAGGACATACTTTAAGTACATTTGCCTGCTTTATCTAAATCCACTTATCTGTTCTAACAGGATTTGCAGACGGAGTGCATCAAGAGGAAGGACAGTTGGCACACACTTGGCTTGGTTTAATAACATCTGAATTCAAAGCATTTATCCGATTAACAACCTTAGTGACAGTAAGGATTTGATTAGACAGTCTTACATGCACACAATAATATACACTGAACAAAAATATAAATGCAACACTTTTGTTTTTGCTCCCATTTTTCATGAGATGAACTCAAAGATCTAAAACATTTTCTATATACACAAAATAACCATTTCTCTCAAATATTGTTCACAAATCGGAAAAAATCTGTGATAGTGAGCACTTCTCCTTTGCCGAGATAATCCATCCCACCTCACAGGTGTGGCATATCAAGATGCTGATTAGACAGCATGATTATTGCACAGGTGTGCCTTAGGGTGGCCACAATAAAAGGCCACTCTGAAACGTGCAGGTTTGCTTTATTGGGGGGGTCTGGGGGGGTCCGAAAACCAGTCAGTATCTGGTGTGAGGGTTAGGGTTAGGGTTAGGGTTAGGGTAATGTTGTGAATCGAGTGGCCTGTGTTCATCGTCCATAACATACGCCTGTCCATACCATAACCCCACCACCACCATGGGCCACTCGATTCACAACATTACCCTAACCCTCAAACCAGATACTGACTGGTTTTC
>NW_011356182.1:0-2286 GCF_000735185.1 Notothenia coriiceps
ATTTGAGCTCCATACTGTTTCAGAAATAATACTTGAAGTGGTTTGGAACATAATATGGCATTTAATCACGGCAGCATTTAGCTGTATCTGAGCAGAGCAGACAGCCTGCTCGTCGCAGAGAATCAGCCAGTCTCTGTCAGCGCTGAAATAGAGGGATATGAGGGATGTCTAAAATACTTGATCTGTTTGGTATTTTGAGCAAAACACATCATAGACATGTTTTTTATATATTTGTATATGATACCCATTATATATGCCTAACAATAGTATAATAGGAGATCTTTAAGTGAAAAGTAATGATTCCAATCTACTTCAACATTTAATGGCCAATGCAAAAACCCTTTCAAGGTTCATGAAAATTGGGCCAATTGTCCTTCCGACAAATAAACAAACCCAAAAGACCAAAACAAATGTTTCTTCCTTCAAATGAATTGAAAGAGGAGACACCATTAGGCCAAAATATATTAAATAAACAAAAGAAACAAGGCAAGGCAAGTTTATTTATATAACACCTTTCAACACAAGATTAAACTATTTTCAATTTAGTTTTCAAATGTAGTTTTGATGGAAGAGCTTCGATCTTTAAGCAAACTTAAATCCAACCTTGTGGATGCAGCTACAGAGTCCTACCTGTCTGTTACCCTCTAGCCAGACTGATCAAAGTAGAATACAAACATCCAATATTTATAATGATGTTGAAAAAAAATGGCTGCAAAGAGAGCCATGCTGGGAGAGAGACAGAGGGGGGACGGGGGCAGAGATCCAAGGAGGGACGAAGGTGAGGGAGCAAAAACAGATACAGAGAGACTGATACAGAAAGAGGTGGATCAGGGATGAGAGTGGAGAAGGAGAGAATGTGACATTGAAAGAGTGTAATGTATTCTTTACCTGCAAGAGTATCTGCAGTACTGAAAGCCCTGAGGGAGGGGAATTCATACTCAGACAATATATGAAATAAGAGACCCACAAACAGAACAAAACCACTGCACAATGGAAAAACTGAATACTGATGCAAAGGTGGATTTGAGAGTGCCCTTCTTTTGGATACTTTTTTTCCCCGTCTAAACTATTCCAGTGTTATTTTAACTTAAATACTTGTCAATTGGTTGTCACTGAAGTTATGAACAGCTTTAGGCAACCCCTAACCCAACCCTTATTTAACTGATGATTAGCCAACATTTAGAAGAGATTGTCTGTGTTAAAACCAACATGCGTCACTTCACTTGTCACATACTGTAAGTAAGATCACAGGGCCATTTTTTGCAGCACAGGGTATCTATTCCAACAACGTGCAGATTACATTTAGCTTATTGTTTGCTAATGGTAGCTACCACTGCACTGTAAAAAAAAATGTCAAGGCAACTGTCTGCACTAGATTTTTGAGTTTTGACGGTCATCTAAAACAGTGGTTCTCAACTGGTCAGGCCTCGGGACCCACTTTTTACTTGGTCAATACATCGCAATCCAACATTTTGAAGCACTCAAATCTATTCAACAAAAAAACGTGCTGTAATATATACACTTTTCAGCGTACAATATTAATACAAGTGAAGTACAGTGCATATATACCTTATATCCCTTCACAGAACTAAAGTATGCTTTTAAAAAAGGTTTAATGAGATGATGGAATCAAAGCTGAACTATATAAAAAGGCACACATGCTGAAAACCCAACCCCAGCAGGGGGGTCTGGGGGGATTCTTTCCCAGGAGATTTTTAGAAATACTAACATAAACTACGCATTCTGGAACGCTCTGAGAAGAAAATAAATAAATCTATTCCTACCCGACATATTAATAATATTTTATGCCATTGTTTGTTTTTCACTTTGTTCTGACACCTGAACCTGCTGCTCCACACAGAGAGAAGAGCAAAGAGGAGATAGTCTGTGTGACTTACTTTAAATTGTGGGTAAGGGTAAATAGCTTCCATTGTTCTGTGACCTGTTAATCATCAAACCGGGGGTCATATTTCATTATATGTTCATTTTTATCTGAAGTTGTACCCATGGATGTATAAAGAAGAGTTCTACCGCAAAGTTATTCTCCGTGGGGACTTCTGGCCAAATCTTGATTCTGATTGGCCAGAAGACTCGAAAAAACATCAGCAAAGATATTTTATTGAGAAGATGATCACTACGTGACAGAAGTTTCAAAACCGTTTATGGTCTCAGGTACTTCCAGTCCAACGCTACTGCATGCACAGCGTTAGAAAATCAGGCCCTGAAAAATTTCCAGATCAGCAATACCTTGTTCTGCTGTCTAGTGAGTGTTTAGACGCTGCGCTT
>NW_011356183.1:0-1809 GCF_000735185.1 Notothenia coriiceps
CTATCATCAAGTGGCTGGTATAATTTGAAAGATCAAGACTGTTATCAGAGATATCGGAATATTATCGGTATCGGCAGATATCCAAATTTAGTTATCGGAATCGGATCGGAAGTGAAAATATGTGTATCGGTGCATCCCTACTTTGAACCTTAAGTTGGCAAACTAATGCAATTTTTAATGTGTTGTGTTTTTCCTTACTCCTCCAGGTGACATGACACAGATCTGTGGCGTCACGGTAGAGCCAGTGTCTCGCAGACGCAGGCTTCTCCCAGAGTCGCTGGAAGTGTGTCTGAAAGCAGTGCTGCAGGGCTGGGATGCCTCTTCTCTGACGCAGAGCTCCACAGAGTCGTGGCTGCTTCAGTGCTCCAGCGGCAGTGAGGAGCGAGGAGCTGCTGCTGCCCTCCAGCACCTTCTGATGGAGCTGTCTGCTCGTGCTCTACACATGGTGAGATCACAGGGCTGTTGCCCACAAGTGTGATCTCTATACACAGATCTATGCATATGAATAATAGATCTTTCTTTAACATACTAAATATAAATCATACATATTGGCTCTATGGATCACTAGTCCTTTGTTTTGCTTTAGACAAATTACAGAAAATATTTGTTACAGTATGGTAATTGTAATTTCCCGGCCTTACCAATACAGGACTGAAACAATCAATAAATAACATCCTGTTTGACACAAGGACAAGTTGAAGTACAAATTGTACTGAATCTTTGTTTGATTTCAACACATCATCTCACAATAACTATGATTTAAAGGGTGTAGAGATACCGGGGTTGGGAGCAGGTTGTACACAAATCTTGTTATGAAACTTTCATCTGTGGGCATTTACTAATTCTCTTTTTTCCTCTTCTTGCATATATTGCTTGTTCTTCCAGCTGTCTGAGGTGAAAGACAGCGGCCTGGTGTATTCGGCTGTCCTCTCCCCCCTGTCGCACACTACAGCTCTGCTCACCATCCTCCAGTCTGGAGTCGCCCAGAACGAGCAGATCCTACCCAGCGAAATCATTGCCCCTGCCACATCAGAAACATCTGCTGATTTGCCTGATGTTGTGAGCAGCGTCCTGGGAGTAGTGTATGACATCATGGAGGAGGATGGAGACACTGTTGAAGGTAAGGATTAGGGATGGGTACCGAGCCCCGGTATTAAACGGGCCCCGGGTCTGAATTATTAAAGACCGTGGTACCGTTAAGCTCTAACGTTATTGGTCTTTTAATCGGCACTGGAGCCATCTAAAAAATATGTCATGTGTATTATTGCTACACAAACATTATATTGCAGTTTTAGTGTCGCCAACTCCATTTCTAACACGCAAAAAGACTGCAAAATGCTTCTATGATTATTTTTAGTATTTTCGATCTCTCTCCCCCGCCTGCTTGCGAGGGGGCGGGGCAGCTTACACACACGCAGCTGCTACATGCAGCAACACACACACGGAGGAGATGGCGGAGAGAACGCGCTCCGAGGTGTGGTTCAACTTTACCCGTCTCGATCTGGACAATGCTCGTTACCTAAAGTGCAATAAGAGTTTAACATGTAAGGGCGTTAACACAAGCAATTTGTCTAAACATTTAGCAAAAGTGCTCCACATCCAGACGGAGGAATGCACCGACTGTCTTTCTGGTAGCTCTGTAGCCCCATCCACGAGTAACGTTTCCACGTCAGGTGTTATTTATGCTAGCAGCAACACACAGAGTTAACTCAGTTATAAAAACATGGGTTAATGATTAGAGGTAACTGAGTTATTTATTTTGTTAAAGTTTCAGCTATTCTGTTTACAATTCTGTCATCAGATTATTTA
>NW_011356184.1:0-1508 GCF_000735185.1 Notothenia coriiceps
GAGCGCAGCCTGTACACACAGTACACAGAGTACACACTCAGTACACACTCAGTACACACTCAGTACTATTACACAGAGTACACAGAGTACACAGAGTAATTACACAGAGTACACAGTCAGTACGCAGAGTACACAGTCAGTACGCAGAGTACACAGTCAGTACGCAGAGTACACAGTCATACGCAGAGTACACAGTCAGTACACAGAGTACACAGTCAGTACGCAGAGTACACAGTCAGTACGCAGAGTACACAGAGTAATTACACAGAGTACACAGTTAGTACACACTCAGTACACACTCAGTACTATTACACAGAGTACACACTCAGTACTATTACACAGAGTACACAGAGTAATTACACAGAGTACACAGTCAGTACGCAGAGTACACAGTCAGTACGCAGAGTACACAGTCAGTACATAGTCAGAGTGTGCGTGCGCGTGTGCGTGCGTGCGTGCGTGTGTTACTCACACGTCCAGCATGTGGCAGAAAGCAGCCACCTCCTCGTCTCTCTCCTCACTCACTTGGAAGAGTTCATATCCAAACCCATTGGTCCTGGAGCCCAGAGACACCTGTCAATCACACAGAGCCGGCCAATCAGAAAAGAGATCTCCACCAACCCACCAATCAGAGGAGAGGGGGACAACATGATGGATTGAAAAAAAGCTCAGAGTGCACGTTACTTTCAACACAGAGGAGGATGATGAGATCAGAAAAACTGTTTGTTATTTATATTCAAATATTCAGTAGCTGCACTAGGATGGCTTGAACACAGCGGTTACCCCTCGTGTGTGCGCTACACTGTGTACATAACATACAGGTTTCATCCTCCAATTCTTCTTATGTATACATGTATTATTCATTTAGTATTTGCTGTGAGTTTGAGCCTCTGGTGTTCAGATCCGGTCCAACTGGTCTGACTGTTTACTGTTCAACTGTGAATGTTTACTTTACAAATACACCAACGATGAATTCAAAATCTTTCTCCATGAACCAGCACAGACACTAGATCAGTACGGTGTAGAGGGATCAGCCTCTCATAGTGAGAACATCATGACATGTGTGTAGCTTGATGTAAACTAACTGTAAATAGAATGACATGGTAGTAAGATCAGGACTGAGCTGGTTGAATGTAATGTAAATAACATTATTATTCATAACAATAAAAATAAGTTTAATACAAATATTAATAATAATAAAGTAATATAAACGTGTACCGGGTCTGCAGACACCCGGCGCTGCCCCCTGTTGCTCGGGGCCACGGGGACGTAGGTCCGGGGCGGGACTTGAGGGGGGAGGGTCTTACTCCGGGCCACGGGCTTCCCTGATTGGTCCCCGTTGGTCTTGCGGCCCCGCGACCCCTGCCGGCCCCCGTTGAGTCGGGACAGCGAGTCGTTGATGTTGTCGTAGTTCAGCCCCAATTTGGGAGGCTCCACTTTGGGAGGGTCCATTTTGGAAGGGCCCACTTTGGGAGGGTCCACTTCGGGGGTGAACAGGTTGACGTCTC
>NW_011356185.1:0-5214 GCF_000735185.1 Notothenia coriiceps
ATTTGTTTAAATTGTGTACACTGCTTTTGTGTTTTTCCCATAGATTTTTCCCTTTCGATTCGGGGAGACACATTTCTTTTTTCAGAGGTTTTGATCGAACATCGTACTACCCATAATACTCAGCTATCGTTGAAGCTCGGTGATTGGATGTTTTAGCCGCAATGCACGTTGGAATATGGTGTTTTTGTGATGTGAAGACCTTGGGGCGAACTGGAAGAAATGCCGCCGAAACTGAATATGTGACGTGAATCATAAATTACATTACATTACATTACATTGCATTTAGCTGACGCTTTTATCCAAAGCGACTTACAATAAGTGCATTCGAGCAGGAAGATACAACCTTGAAGAAAACAGAATCATATAAGTAAGAAAACAGAATCATATAAGTAAATAAATATATCAGGAATTAAACAAAATCTTCAATTTCTCTTCACACAATACGTNTGATTCTGTTTTCTTCAAGGTTGTATCTTCCTGCTCGAATGCACTTATTGTAAGTCGCTTTGGATAAAAGCGTCAGCTAAATGCAATGTAATGTAATGTAATGTAATTTATGATTCACGTCACATATTCAGTTTCGGCGGCATTTCTTCCAGTTCGCCCCAAGGTCTTCACATCACAAAAACACCATATTCCAACGTGCATTGCGGCTAAAACATCCAATCACCGAGCTTCAACGATAGCTGAGTATTATGGGTAGTACGATGTTCGATCAAAACCTCTGAAAAAAGAAATGTGTCTCCCCGAATCGAAAGGGAAAAATCTATGGGAAAAACACAAAAGCAGTGTACACAATTTAAACAAATTGACGTGAGGGTTGACATACACGTTCTCCTGGCGAGACCTCAAATAATCTTCGTAATATCTATCAAACTATAGATCCTACACATCCACTGGACGTGGATTCTAAAAGTACAATATACACTTCTCGCTAGAAATCTAATCAAAAAGCATTTTAATGGCCAAACTATTCTACAATTTAGGATTTTCCAGAGAGGGTTATTTGTCAATATACGACCCTCCGGAGCATTTTGCAATTGCGGCAAATTGTTGTTTCTTACACGACCACTAGAGGTGCTAAACTTTAAAACGTGACTATAGGTCGTAATAAGCTGCTGTACAATCAACCTATTTGGTCGTATGAGTTGGAGGACAGGGGCACTGGTTCGAAACTGACCTGCTGCCCTTTGCTGCAAGTCATGCCCTCTTGCTCTCCCCTTTTCCAGTCTACATGTTCTATATCGAGCAAAAATAAAAACATCCTTTGACAAAATATCTGCCCATACAAATGATGTTAGGACGGGGCAAAATGCCTACAAACGAAAACTATTTTTTTTCTTATTATTTATTATTTCCCGCTGGAGAGCTTCAAAAACCCTTTCTTTCTGGGAAAAGAGTATCCAGGGTGAGATAAAATAAAATGTGATATGCTTTTCTTACAGATCAAAGAAAATGCCCTGTCATGCTTTTTACTTGGGAGCAAAGTGAAGCAAAAAATAGAAGCATTGTAGTGGTAAGGCAAGACAAGACTCCACAGACCCTGTTATTACCTATGAAACACTAAGTACTTTCTGTTTTGTAAATGTTTAATTACCCTACATTATATAACCCTCAACACTTTCATAGATAAAAGATAAGTCATTAACGGATTAATTCGTCTGTCATTCAAAGACTATGAGGAAGGAAGAACCAAGGAGAGGTAAAGTACCTGAATGTATAACTGAATGTGAAGCCAAGAGAGAAGTGAGTTATTGTGCTACATGAACATTTTACCAGCAGCTTTACAATTTACATCGGACGACATCAGACTTTTGCCTCGAAGCAACAAAATAAACATAACGGAGCATGACGAAAATAACTCGTAATACAAATTCCACAAGTTTATAAAAGTCTATTTCAAAACAAAAGTATCTGAACATGAAGATGTTTTAACAATTTTGGGTTTATTTGTATAATTATCAATATAACAATGTAATATGTATGGGCTCAGAACAGTATCATAATACACACATGCACACAGAAGGATTCACACTTGTATTTCATGATCCGCAAAAGGATTCACACTTGTATTTCCGGATTCACACTTGTATTTCCGGATCCACACTTGTATTTTTCAATGCACACACAAATGTGTTCCGTTTCATATAGGCCTACATGTAAATAAAATCCAAATACAGAAAAAAGTTTTACATATGTATTTTTGATCCTCACATAATTTGTTTTCCGTTTAAATCCCCTGAACCTGCAAACACAAACGGCTTTCTGTGCACGGATCGCTGTGCATTCGTGTGTGGGTTTTTTGAGACTCCCCTGACGCTCACCCGATTCGTACTTGTAATTGTTTCCATATATAGCCGATCAGATGTCTCCTTCATTCTAAGCCAAATCACATGAGCGCGCCCCCCACGAGGGTAGGATTTCTTGCGTTCATGACACTTCATATACGCATTTTGCGCTGTCCGGTCAGCTCGCTAAACAGAGGGCGGAGCATCAGGTGATCATGCAGAGCTGCGTGTCTCCGTCAGACTCAGCTGCTGATCTGAGGCCTGTACTACGAACTGGATTTTCGCCTTACGCCGGCTAAGCTTCAGGGAAAGCTTGGGCTTTCCGGTCCTACGACGCTGGTTCTCTTTTAGCAGGCTGGATCTCCATGGTAAACTTACAATGCTGTGCGGGGCTAACCTGCCCCGGAGCAGGTTACGGCTTCAGGCTAAGAGCTCACTCATGGAACAGCACTGCCTGCTGACCAATCAGAGACTCAGTGTGCAGAGTTTAAGTGATCAAGTCATGATGTACAGGAGAAAGGGAAATACAGAAAAGCTCGCGTTGCAGGAAAGACGGCCGGCAAAATCACCGACTGCTGTGAACGTGAACATTAATCAGTAATATGCACCTCCCATCTTCAGAGCAATCTGACTATTATAACCACATTAGATTTAAGAAAAGCTTACTTACAATACTGGGGCCACAACATAAAGTAAGCCGGATCAAAGTAACATTAGAGTATCATAGCTCCGCGGCATATCACATCATAATGTATTATATAGTTTCCTTATCTGAGTGCGCTGACCCGTATCCTGGCCGTGCAGACACTCGCAGTGTCACATAGCGTATCCAGAAGTATTAGTTTTAAGCAACACAATTCCAGTTGACGAAAAAACACTCCCGAGACAAATGTAATTAAAGTCAGATTCCACTCGTGCTCTTAGACGGGGCAGTGATATCCTAAACCTGTTAATGTACGCATTCAATACACTTTTCTTTTACCAGCTGTATTCACCTCGCAGGTGCAACTATCTGGTTTTGATCCTGGATAAATCGTTTTAAGTCATGGACTGCTTAAAGTTTAACTTCTTTCAGTTCATATAGTCTAATATGTAAAGTTAACTTTTCAGTCAGGAAGTATGACGCGCGCTGTCAGTACGGGCATTCTCCCTGTTTGTGAATTGATCGAATGGCTCGCAATACCCACCCCTTTCATGTGAACGCGCAACGCTAAGCTAGATAGGGGACACGGCCTGGCCTTGAAGCGAGTCCACTTGATAACCAGCGTCGTAGTACAGTTCTTTAGCGACAGCACGTATGTTTGGATTAGGCAACCGGCTAACTCAAAGCATATCCAGGTTAGGAAAATCCAGGCTTCGTAGTACAGGCCGTCTGATCTCTTCTCGGGCGTTTATGTCGCATATCGATCAGATCCCAGCTCTCCTGATCGGCCCTTTTATAGAGACAGCCGATAAACTATTAAGAGTGAATATCGCGCGATAATGACGCGGCGGGCTCCGCCGTTGACCAGTTCCTGTCTTCCGAGTGCACTGATCGATTAGGCTCGCGCTAACCTGTAAGCCTGGGCTCCCTCCACAACTGCACAAACAACTTCATAGGCAGACATAAATAAAGGCAGCTGTATTCGCCCATTAAGCCAGGAAACAAGCATTTAAAAAGGCGGTTTTGCCTACCGTTTTTTGTGTACACAGAAAGCATTCATCAATGGTTCGAAAGTGGCGCTGTACCTTAATACTATAAGGGCTTGTATTACGTGCATTTCCTGTTCGGCAATGTAAGGCATACTGAGAGTGGAGGTGTCCTGACATTAAGCGGCGTCTGCAGGCAGGCTCCATGGACCTGTACTCCGGACTGCGCAAAGTGGCTACGTTCATGAATCAATAAATCTACCCTCGTGGGGCGCGCTCATGTGATTGGCCCTTAGAATTTGAGAGACATCTGATTGGCTATAGACTAGAAAAATTACAAGTACGCAATGCGGCTGACGCCCGTTCAGGGGACTCCCCAAACAAAAAAGCACACACGAATGCACAGGCGATCGCATCCGCACAGAAAGCCGGTTGGTGTTTGCAGGTTCAGCACGGTTTATAAACGGAAACATGCTGTTGATCAAAAATACACATTTAAATAAAAACAAAAAAAAAAGACGCCTTTTTCCTGTATTGGAATTTTATCTTAGGCATGTAGGGCTATAACTGAATATGGAACACATTTGTGTGTGCATTGAAAAACACAGTTTGGATCCGGAAATACAAGTGTGAATCCTTTTGCGGATCATGAAATACAAGTTAATCGCTTCTGTGTACATGTGTAGTATTATGAGACTGTCTGAGCGCCATAAATATAGCGAGTAACTAATATATATCACGTATGAAGGCATGGTTCCTGCATAGATAGAGTGCTATTAATGGCTTTAACGTAGCATTTTGCTGATATTAGATTCTGTACTGTAAGGGGGGTTCTTGATTCACCTCCTGTTACTAGTAAATGAGTACTTTCATGTGTATTAGGTAATTAAAAGTAACGTATAATATTACAGTTTCTGACCTGTAGGTGTGAGGGGGGAAGCAGCATACAGACCAGAAAAGCCCAGCAGCGGACCAACACACCACACACGCACGCAACATACCGAAAGCGCACGCACGCGCCGCGCGCGCCCGCACAACACCACAGCCACACACCACAGCACACCACCACACACAAACCACCACACACACACACACCACACACCAGCACACACATACAGGCACAAACACAAACATTTATAGCAGCTGAAAAACGTAACACACAATCCCTTAGAACCTGACCCATCACGTTTCCCTATTGGCTCCTGCAGGATTGCATCTGGACGAATGACGTGACACTTTGAGACGTTGAGGTAACGTTCAACCTGGCTTGATCATTCATTTATGAACAAGAGGTGCA
>NW_011356185.1:5259-5753 GCF_000735185.1 Notothenia coriiceps
GATTCTGTTTTCTTCAAGGTTGTATCTTCCTGCTCGAATGCACTTATTGTAAGTCGCTTTGGATAAAAGCGTCAGCTAAATGCAATGTAATGTAATGTAATGTAATTTATGATTCACGTCACATATTCAGTTTCGGCGGCATTTCTTCCAGTTCGCCCCAAGGTCTTCACATCACAAAAACACCATATTCCAACGTGCATTGCGGCTAAAACATCCAATCACCGAGCTTCAACGATAGCTGAGTATTATGGGTAGTACGATGTTCGATCAAAACCTCTGAAAAAAGAAATGTGTCTCCCCGAATCGAAAGGGAAAAATCTATGGGAAAAACACAAAAGCAGTGTACACAATTTAAACAAATTGACGTGAGGGTTGACATACACGTTCTCCTGGCGAGACCTCAAATAATCTTCGTAATATCTATCAAACTATAGATCCTACACATCCACTGGACGTGGATTCTAAAAGCACAATATACACTTCTCGCTAGAAAT
>NW_011356185.1:6894-7345 GCF_000735185.1 Notothenia coriiceps
AGAAGGATTCACACTTGTATTTCCGGATCCACACTTGTATTTTTCAATGCACACACAAATGTGTTCCGTTTCATATAGGCCTACATGTAAATAAAATCCAAATACAGAAAAAAGTTTTACATATGTATTTTTGATCCTCACATAATTTGTTTTCCGTTTAAATCCCCTGAACCTGCAAACACAAACCGCTTTCTGTGCACGGATCGCTGTGCATTCGTGTGTGGGTTTTTAGAGACTCCCCTGTCGCTCACCCGATTCGTACTTGTAATTTTTTCTATCTATAGCCAATCAGATGTCTCCTCCAGTCTAAGCCAATCACATGAGCGAGCCCCATAGAGGGTAGGATTTCTTGCGTTCATGACACTTCATATACTCATTTTGCGCTGTCCGGTCAGCTCGCTAAACAGAGGGCGGAGCATCAGGTGATCATGCAGAGCTGCGTGTCTCCGTC
>NW_011356186.1:0-2381 GCF_000735185.1 Notothenia coriiceps
AAAACGGTCAATGTGTGCATTTGATTGTAAAGTTTTGTGTATTTACAGGGACTTCTGCAAAAACCAAGCAGCTTATAAACATCAGATTTAATAACAACTAAAACACCACTAAAGATCTTTGGAGTTTTATTTTACGTATGAAACCATGGTTACTACACTTCCTGATAGTGCCCGAGAGTGGGAGTTGTTCAAAACTTGCCGCTGTATTTATTTACACCCAACTTTGGAATTGGGCCGAAACCAAATCAGACTGACTGCGTGAGTAAACATGAATGAGCACTAAAACAAAGCAAAACATTTCACTTATTGTTTGGGTGTGTCTGCTTCCTCGTCAGGAGATTCCTGACTCCTCAGATCTGTTGCTATGAGGAAGCTTTTTTTTCAGCCCTACCTTCCCTCCTAAATGTGTCATCAGGACACGTTTCCTCACATGCGTCTTGTGATCATCCTTTCCGTCATGGTAGTTCTAACAGCTGACTCATTCAACGCTTTAAATATAGTCCTGCATATGGTCCCTTTCCTCCGTACTCATATCAGTCTGAAAAAAAGACAGGAAGTACGTTTTTGAATAGCTTGATTCTTGAAATACCTTTTAAACCGTGAGCAGCCGGTTTCACTGTGAGCATAAATCAATGTTTCGCTCTAACATGAATCAAATGGGTCAGTTTTTTTTTTATTGGCACATTTTCTCTGTCGATAAGTCTTGGCTTTAAGGACCAAACACCTTCACAGTGGAACTTTTTCACAAAGGTGGAGGTACAAATTGAATGAACACGAACTCTTTAACACATGATAAAAACAACATATTAAGAGAAATACGTCAATATGCTAATTAAACCGCTGTCAATTTGGAGCTTGTGCTAGAATTGTATGTCAAATTTTGTGTGTTCGGTTCTTTTCCCCCACCATTTTAATATTGGCTATGCATTCACCGATGTATATACACTATTTGAACGAAGTGTAATTGATCTGAAAGCGCACACATATTGAATTTAACACCATCAGACCGGAGTTTGTTGTGAATTGCTTTCAGTCAAAATGTGTTATGTGCAAATTGTGATATATCTGAGTTTGAGAAAACATGTATCAGGTAAGTCAAACCCATATAATACCCAGTTAACACACACAATACGTTTATCTTGAATAATTATTAATTGCATTTCTGTACATTTAAGAGGTGTCAGACACTATAACCCCAGAGATGTAATCTAAAAGTTAAGCAATTTGGTCGTCAGTTTCTTTGCACAGGTCTTATTTATGTTTGAACAACGGGAGCGTTATCGTACAGAAGTTTGAACAAATCTATCTAGATCCCAAAGTGATGACAAAAACTCAATCATTCCAGCACTTTATTGACCCAAGAGGACATCACTGTCTTCTTATAGAGCTAGAAAGGTCAGCGCAGATTAATCTGGAAATGTAAAACAACAACTTGACCTGTCCTTGCTAAGTCACTCCAGTCTGACTGATGGCTCACTTTAGGCCTCTTACCTCACTATAATTCATTGTTTGGGTGTGTGTTGGTGGGCTTAGATTGACTATTGGCAGTGTTTATGTTGTTCATCCTGCAGCTGTTGTGTCCTGGTCTCTCTGATCATCAGTCATGTTTTCCAGTGACTAAGCATCATGACCCCCACACCCCCCCCACCCCGCTCTGGATGTCCTTGGCTTAAGGTAGTCATTATTTTGCCTGTTAGAATTATCAAAAGTGTGTGATACCCTGCCTGTTTTAAAGGGGTCATATTCTGCTCGTTGTCATTTTCAGGTTCATATCAGTATGTAATGTCTCTACTTTAAAGAGTCCTCTCCTGCTGATGTTCAGGTGTATATCAGTATGTAATGTCTCTACTTTAAAGAGTCCTCTCCTGCTGATGTTCAGGTGTATATCAGTATGTAGTGTCTCTACTTTAAAGAGTCCTCTCCTGCTGATGTTCAGGTGTATATCAGTATGTAGTGTCTCTACTTTAAAGAGTCCTCTCCTGCTGATGTTCAGGTGTATATCAGTATGTAGTGACTCTACTTTAAAGAGTCCTCTCCTGCTGATGTTCAGGGGCCGTATTCACAAAGCATTTTATCTTACTGCTAGGAGTGCTCCTAACTCGCGCTAAAACATTTTACGTAGGAGTTTTTTCTTAAAAGTTATTCACAAAGCCGCTGAGACCTACTCATACTAAGGATAAATCACTAAGAGTGGACTAAGAGTGACGCGCCGTTGCTATGGATTACGTCGATTCTCGTGCATGAGTTTAGAAGCGGTCAGTACGGTGATTGGTTGTTCAGAGGAGGCGGTCTCGTGAAACTCATCCGCAACATCCCACAAACGAGCCCACTAAATCACCGAAAAACAAGGAAATAGCCTAGGCTAGAAATGTATTCCTATC
>NW_011356187.1:0-3234 GCF_000735185.1 Notothenia coriiceps
ACTGTGAATGTTTACATGGTGTGTTACAATTAAAAATATGAAAACATATAATTGTTTGTGTGGTTTTAGCTTAAGCAGACTGTGTTTGTCTATTGTTGTGACTTAGATGAAGATCAGAACACATTTTATGACCAACTTATGCAGAAATCCAGGTAATTCCAAAGGGTTCACATTACTTTTTCTTGTAACTGTATAATACAGCTTTAAACTCTCCAACAAATGTCAACATTGGTCTATAAATACTAAATCGTTTTTTATTTTTTTATTTGGGTGCGTTCACACCTGCCTTGTATAGTCCGGTTGAATCGAACCCTGGTGCGTTTAGCCGCTTGGTGCGGTTCATTTGGGTCCAAGACCTCTTAATTGAAATAAACAACCGGACTCTGGTCCGCTAAAATAGGTGGTCTCGGAGCGCTTGCTTGCGAACTCTGGAGCGGTTCATTGCTGGTGTGAACGCAGTCCGCACCAAAACATAGGAAGCGTAGTATTCACGTGTCACAAGAACGTGGATGTTTTCTTTAGCGAAAGAGTCTTTCAAGACATCCGCGGTTGTTTAGTTAAAGAGTGAAGCAGAATGAAGTGTTGAACAGTGTCGTGTAAAGTAAAAATTATCCGTCAGCTACATAAAAGTAAGAACACCTGTCGTCAGTGAAATGCCCCTCCTTACTGCATAACGTTTCTCATTATATGTGTTATTATGTTTTTTAACGGACGTTGTCTGATTATATAATCATATGCGCGGGCCACTAGTGTCTGTTGATCTCCAGATTAACAGCAGCATGAGAATAACCTGCCGAAAGTGCCGATGCTCCATGGCGGAGGCTCCGGTAGAAATTGCCGGGATTTGCATTTTTACCCCCTTAATGTCTGACCAATGGTTGAACAGCATTTCCGTGCACATGACTTGTGTTTAAAGTTTATAGTCCTTTTGAGTTTTGCCCGTGTGAACGCAAACCAAACCTTCTGAAAAATGAAACAATGTACCAGAAAACGGACTATTAGGTGTGAATGCACCCTAAAATAAAAATAAAATCTATTAATTCTGACTTTTCTACATCCAACTCACAGGTTTATCGTTGCTTTGAGGAAAAAGATTATTAATTTAGCCCTTTTAGAAGTGAAGATATAGTCATTTGTTCTGGGAACGTCCTTTTCGAGCCTGAGACATGGAAAACAGGCTTTGGGCTTAACTGGTTAGGTCAAACCAGTTGTAGCAATACATTTGAAATAACACGGATGAATACAAAAATAGTTTAATAATATGACAAATAGCAGTATAATATTGCCTCATCAGCAGGTTCATCTCTTACATCCTGGAAGTGAAGTCTGCTCTCCTGACCAGAGACCTGCTGACCTCAGATACAGAGCGACAACCTACACACACACACACAAACTCTCTCTATCTCTCTCTCACACACAGACACTCTCTCTCTCTCTCACACACAGACACACACTCTCTCTCACACACACACACACACACACACACACACACACACACACACACACACACCATAATTTGTAGACATATCAACTATTTTTCTAATTTCTGTGTGTGTGAGTGTGTTTGTTACCTGAGAGAGCCATAGCCAGTCGTAGCTCCTCTTTAAAAAGTTCCAGGATCTCTGTCACTCCCTGTTCCCCCTGGATACACACACAATCTTTATTTATCAAATCTTAATGAAATTAAAGTCTAAGAGCATGCGATTTTAGTTTGGACAAATAAATAAAAATAATAAAATGTGTCAAAAATTCACTGAGAAATTAAGTTTCACTTTATGATTATGAGTGTTTGGGGGCGTGGCTCTGCACCTGACAGGTGAGCCCCCACAGCACGGGGCGGCCGATGAAGACTGCCTTGGCCCCCAGAGCTAAAGCCTTCAATACGTCTGACCCCCGCCTCACTCCTCCGTCCATGAAGACGTCACAGCGCCCCTGCACCGCCCCTACCACCTCCTCCAGCACATCCAGCTACACACACACACACACACACACACTCATTTATTTCACAATAAAGTATGGAGGGATAATTCCTCCATACATTTTTTTGTTTGTTTTTGGTTGAATTCTCAAAATAAGGCCTGTGGTTAGTGCAAGTTGTACAAATGTTCCCATTTTGTTCTTCAGTATAAAAAAAAAACTGTAGATACCCCACAGCGGTTACTAACAAGTGTCTAAATGAGACGACTTAACGTCATCAATCCGAACATTAGCCGCCTTTAGCTTAGCGGTGGTAACGTTAGCCATTGCGGTTGTGCATGTCAATGTTAGCTCTTCACTTATGGCGATTGCATTTATGTTGCAAAAATTAAAAAAGTGGTTTTAATATGTGGAGATTATCCTACTGAACAAAGCATATTAAGTATCATAGACGTATTTTCTGCAAAATCCAATGAGAAGAAACCCACTGCTTATTGTTTAGTGAGGCCTTTCCATGCTAACTTTCAGATGGGCCAACACAAATAAGTAATTACTGCTCCACTCCATATTACAATGTTAATCTTTAGGATTAAAACTAAGCCACTAAAAGAATGTTCTGTGTAACAATTGCCTTCAAATCATGTTTCCTCTGTAACATATGGTTTCACTGTTCCAAACTGCAATAATAAAATAGAAAAACAAATACATACCTCTGCTTGACTGTTTAACTTTGGATACCCTTTCCTGCCCCTTGTTGGAATCGTTTGCCTGTTCACTGAACTTCTGGTTGTGAGCCCTGCCTGCCTTGAATCTAGTAAAGCTACTACACTGTGTTTCTCTGGGCTGTGCTTTTGGGTCTGTCACTTCAAGTCATTACAGAAGTGGCTTTGGACCAGTGGCATAATACCTGCGCTAACCAAACAATTATGTTCTGGAGTGCAGGATTGCTGTAACCATTTAAAGCAAGTGGTTCGGCTCAACTCTACTCAACTCACTTTGGTACCAGGTGTTTTATCAATGTTGTTTTCCTCTGCATATAGTACTCAATCAATGTAGGCAGGATTCCTAACTGCTCTGCATGGCAACGATGTAATGAACTACTGTGACACCATTTTAACCCAACATAGCCCAGCCACATAGCTCCATCAAGTTATTGATGGATCCTTTATTCGAGTCAAACTTAGACATGTAATAATCTGTGTGACAAGCAAACGTTTATGATACTGACACGTTTTGTTCAGCAGGACAATCTTCAAATATTAACATGATTTTTAAAGGTCTACTATTATACAATTTTTAGGCATATATTATAGGTCT
>NW_011356188.1:0-2376 GCF_000735185.1 Notothenia coriiceps
TTGGCTAACTCTGGCGCATTTACAGAAATGTCAATCAATGTGCACTGTCCCTGTCAAATAAATATATAAATAAAATAAATAAATAAATAGACTTCTCCTCCTAACTCTGCACGTGTTGATATATCTGACCTGTTGTGCTGTGTGTGTAATTCTACCGTATACCGGTCCTTTTTGTATATTTGGAAATCTTAGAAAGTTAAATTAATTTAATCTGTCTTGTAAGACACGCTTTGATTGGCCCAGGAGTGCGAAACCCTTTTCTTTGGTTTAATTCTCGTTTTCTCCTGTTTTTACGTTAGGGTAGGTACGAAGCCTGTTCGTTCATTTTCTTATTTTGTTAGGCAAGATTTATGTGTTTCAAGATTTGTTTGTTTATGTGGGTTGTCTCGCCTCCTTGTTTAAAAAAAACAATTGTAATTAAAATTACCAATGGCGCTCTCTGTCTCAGTGTCCATATTCTTGGGAGTGGGAAGAGTGGGGAGAGTGTACATGTTGTGCTGCGCCTAGGTTCCCCTAGACCTGGGCGTAAAGAAACAATATAAATAGTTTATTTGTGCAAGTTATGAATGGAAAGATGTTACCTTTTGTGCTTTTGGGGGGTTTTGCTTTGTGTGTTTACCTTATTGTGATCAGTTGATACTCACACATAAAAACTCTATTCTTGTATACACACTTTACTCTGCTTTCATGCCATAATTTGACAACATTTGACGAGGGAACATCCTAAAATTGTCACTTTTTGCACTGAATCCAGAATCAGTTTTGAAGCGGGAATCATTTTTTTAAATCGAGCATTGATCAGAATCAAATTGTGACCGCAAGAATTGAAATCAAATTTAAATGAATACAAAGAATCACACCTTTATTCTCTATTTAACGTTTCTGAACTGAGCCCTTTGCCTCTCCTCTCTCTGTGTCCTCTATGACTTTTTATTCCAGTGTGTGTTATGCTAATGCCGTTTAGTTTAATTGTATCACTGAAGACGTGCTTATATCAGCCCATTGGTGATCAGTGTTGCGTTCACGCTCCCACATTAGTCTCATTAATGCATTAGCTGATTAGCAGCTGACTAGTAATGTTGAAAAAGACCTTCAATTTAGTGTTTGAAGGTGTGGGATCCCTGTGTTGTAATGTGTATCTGTTACTGAGAGAAAACACCCCTCACATTGGCTTTTTATTTAACATTATTTATCATATGAATTAGTGTTCACACCTTTTTGTTATGTTAAGTTAGTGCCAAATGTGTCTTATTGGAAGACAAAGATAAGGCCAGGTTCAGTTTACTGTTTCTTTAAGACTCAAATCTCCATTGGACAAATATAAAACCTAATGTTACCTTAATGTTTATTCTAAGCATTTTTCATTTCATTTCATCGTTTGCTTGACAGGGACATTGCACATTAATGAACACATAAAACAAAAAATGCGCCAAGTGTAAATATGCCGGATTTTAGCTTTGAGCTCATTTCCATCCGCAGTCCCTCACTACAGTATATGACTTCAATATACAAGCCTGCATATATTTACCTAAACAAAGTTATTATTTCTCAGCTCACACATCAAGCTCATCTTTTTATTGTTAGCTTCCACTTTTACTGCATGAAGTAATGACATCTACTGTTACTAGTGTGATGTGAAAATGAATAGATAGATAGAAACGGAGGGATGAAACCATCTTTAATAGAGGTCAACTCGTGGAGCTTTCATCTCTTATTTTGAGAGAGGCTATCAGCTGGCAGGTCAAGAGTTCAATTCACCCTCAAGCACCGTCTGGTCACCGTTTATAGGAAACAGAGAGTTAAAAGAGACTCCTTCATATTTGTTTTTCTGTGTGAGTTTATTTTTGAGGAGCAATGCAAAAAAAACACTGATGTGCAGCATGCAGGGTTTCTACCCATAGATAATGTACGACCCCTCTCTTTCTACTACCCGTTGTGCTGGAGTATCATTCGGGAGGGGAGAACCGATCCGATGAAACCCCCCGTGGTCTAGACCCTGGTGGTGGTGAATGGATGGTTGGGTTCGGTCTGAAGGGGAGTGGCTTAGTTTGACCCTGGTGGTGGTGAATGGATAGTTGGGTTTGGTCTGAAGGGGAGGGGCTTAGCTTGACCCTGGTGGTGGTGAATGGATAGTTGGGGTCGGTCTGAAGGGGAGTGGCTTAGCTTTACCCTGGTGGTGGTGAATGGATAGTTGGGTTCGGTCTGAAGGGGAGGGGCTTAGCTTGACCCTGGTGGTGGTGAATGGATAGTTGGGGTCGGTCTGAAGGGGAGTGGCTTAGCTTGACCCTGGTGGTGGTGAATGGATAGTTGGGTTCGGTCTGAAGGGGAGGGGCTTAGCTTGACCCTGGTGGAGGTGAATGGATAGTTGGGTTCGGT
>NW_011356189.1:0-3188 GCF_000735185.1 Notothenia coriiceps
TGTTTCTGGAAGTGAAACGAGGCAGCAGAAAAACTGAAAGTCACCTGGAGTTACGGTACGTCCACACAGCAGCTTTGAAAAGATCTTGAAAATCTTGGAGCTGGGCGTGTCTGAGAGCTTGGGGATTTTTCGCGAGCAACGCGACCAACAACCAATCACATGAATCTCCCGCCCCCGGCATACAAAGCAAAATACACCGGGGATTTTATGCGAGCAATATATATATATATAAACTCCCCAAACAGGCGAAAACCTACCAGTTTCACCCACTGTCTCTGCCACCTCCCTCCATGCCTGGTTCCTCCGGTTTGTATCCCGGTAAATAGTTATGGTCGTAAAGAACCGGGTAATTTGCTACCGTAATTTCTCGTTTGGAAAATTAGGAAATGAACTGCGGTCTGGCTCTCCCAGCTTGCACACGATTTGATTGGCTACTATGGCTAGCGCTTGTACTGTCAGATTTGCATAAACGGGATTTGATTGGCTGATGCTTCCAGCTCAGCTTCAAAAGTTGAACATTGCTCAACTTTTGAATCCTGAAAATCCTGTAAATCCTTTAAATCTTCGCTTCGCTTCCCCATAATGCAGTTCGGTGAAAAGCGAGGCAAAGTGACGTCACTCCCATTCAAAGTCAATGGAAAGAGAAGCGTTGGAAGCGTTGGAAGATTTTTTTAAAGCTGCTGTGTGGACGTACCGTTAAAGAGAGCGGGGCCGCGTTGCATGCATGGCTTCCTTCTGCAGGTAGACGCGCTCTGGCGGCGGTCTCGTTCAGGATCCGAAAATACAATTTAAATATGATTGCACACTTATTCCACTTATTCCTAGTGTGCCACTGGTTACGGTGCCGCGTGCCAATGCTGGCACGCGTGCCAGGGGTTGCCGACCCCTGCCATAGACTGTATCCACACGCATGGATTAACATCAATTTAATACATTAATGTAGCCTTTGTTTCTGCTAAAAGAGGTGTCGACCAGCTGGGGCAACAAGAAAATCGGCGTAATCGAGTGTGACTATTAAAAAATAAATAATTATTATATTAATATTGACAATATCAACCGACCGTCGGGGTAGCATTTGCTTGGCATTTCCGGTTATTTCTCCACTGGTTAAAATTGGTTAACAATAACGTGTAACTGTCACGTTTGAAGGGACGAAATCGTGACATCTTCACGTCTCCCAGCATGGTAAATCGTCATATGTTCACGTCTTGCCGTGATATCGGGTTGAATGTATCATATCTTATCAGAATTACTGTGAGCTGTATGAGAGTATATAGATGACAACTTTACTATAAAGTTAAAATAGTTATTGTATTTTTATCTGGTATAGTGCAGATAAGATTATTAAATACTAAACAAAATGAAGGAAAGAGGATTATTTTATTTGCTCTATTTATTTATTCGTCATATTCCATGGGTGAATCATTATCATTTAAAATGCTTTTTTTTCAATAGAAACTTTTAAGATGAACTAGTGCTGACAGTTCTTTGCAATGAAAATGTTCAACACTCACGAGGAGTGTATTCTTCAGGAGGATTTTCTTTGTATGTGTGTGATTCATCCTTTCACATTCACTTATATACTGTATATTCTTCAAAGCTTTAACTAACATACTGTATCGTTTATCTATGCAGCTGCTTCTGCTGAAGTCTAACGGAGATACAAAAGGATTCATGGTCTCAGAGATTAGCAGCAGCCATGCTTTTCTCTGTACTGTGTATGCTCAAATATATGACGGGTCAGATCTAAAGCGTGCTGTCACAACAGATACTTTTAGCTGGCAAACCTCTTTAATAGAAGGAAAGCTGCTTTATTCTTCGCTCACAAACATAGAACCCCCAGCTACTTTATTTCTGATTCTTTTTTCCGCTCACCCCTTTTATGTTTGTTTCGTTCAAAGAGGGCGATGCATCAAAGGCACATTAAGAAATTCCAAATGCCAAAGGCTGATAATCAGTGGAAAAACAACCATTTATTTACCTCGCACAGCGAGGCCCATTTTCAGGCTGAGCTGCAGCCGCTCGCTCCCCCTCATTGTCTTAGCAGACATCTTTTAAATAAGCGTTCTTTCTCAGTGTTTGTCTGAGTGACAAAAGCTTTTGTTGCCTCTTCTTGAACACATTTCACTTCAACTTCCTTTCCCTCAAGACAACGCAGGTAACAGCATCTCCACTCCCACTCACTCCCTGGTTCTGTGTGCTTTCTGTCTGTAAACAGCTCCTCTCTGCCATTCTGCTTCTATTTCCTTCTCTCCCCTTGCTTGGATTCATCAATTTAAATCCTGCCTCACCATATCCCCTCGCTCTCTCTTTTTAAATGCTTATATCCCTCAAGCATCTGCTCTCTTTTGTTTGTACCTCCTCCTCCGAATTTGCTCCCCCGCCCTCCACACAAATATATTTCTCTCTGTCCATTTTCTACTCCATTTTCCTCTGTGCCCTTGAGTTTGAGGATGGCATTTCAGGGACAAAGAAAGGGTACATTATCTTCTGCAGGCCTCTCCCGAGACTTCCTGGCCCTTTTGCTTTCTTCTCCCCCCCACCTTCTCCTGGCTGTCCCTGATGTGCTGCCATGTCCTGTCACCTTGATGGCAGGGCACAGAACTCCTCACTAATGACTCCTTAACAGCCCGTCCACACACAGGCATGAAAAAAATCTTTCAAAGCTTCGCCCATTCACTTGAATGTGGTGACGTAGAAGATTTTTAATCTTCGCCAAACTGCATTGTGGGGAGCGGAGCATGGCTTTGCAAGCATCGTGAGCATCAAAAGTTGAGCAATGTTTAACTTTTGATGCTCCCGATGCTTTCGAAGCTGACATCAGCCAATCAAATCCTGTTTATGCAAATCCCGTCAGTACAAGCGCTAGCCAATCAAACCGCGTGCAAGCTGGGAGAGCGAGACCACAGTTCATTTCCTCATATTCCGAACGAGAAATTACGGTAGCAAATCACCCGGTTCTTTACGACCAGAACTATTTACCGGGATAAAAACCGGAGGAACCAGGCATGGAGGGAGGTGGCAGAGACAGTGGGTGAAACTGGTAGGTTTTCGCCTGTTTGGAGAGTTTATATCCAGTTTACTTCGTTTTAACATTACTATTGCTTTGTATGTCGGGGGCGGGAGATTCATGTGATTGGTTGTTGGTCGCTTCAGACACGCCCAGCTTCAAGATTTTTCAAGATTTT
>NW_011356190.1:0-2437 GCF_000735185.1 Notothenia coriiceps
AGTCCAGCACACAGTATCCGCGATGTTCCTGGGGACAGCAGCAAGGAACAGGCGAGGCAGCAGTGTGGCAGCGCTCCGGTTTCTCCGCGGTATCCCCAGATCAGGCCTCCGCACCAGCAGAAGCAGAAACACTGTACCCCCGTACAGCAGCGACAGGTGGGAGCAGGCCTCCAACAGCGGAACCAAGACAGGTGGATGGCGGGCCTTCAGCCATGGGAGCTCCTCCGCGGCGAATCCTCCTCCGCACCTCAGCACACGATAGGTGAAAGCGGGCCTCCACAGCAGCAGAAGCAGAACGAGTGAATGGCAGCCCAGCCGCGGTAAATTCCCGCGTATAATAATAATTGTTTTTAATAATGGTGATATCAATTATTAACCCAAATAATGGAGATTATGATTGTTGCCAAAGTGGAACAGCCCTAGCAGACAGTGGAGACCGCAGGAACAACATGTAGTCGAGGCGCAGCAGGAAACGCAGTAGAAATGCAGGAGCAGACATAAAATATAAAACAAGAAATCTCATTTAAAACAAATCTTTAAGGACACCGTAATGAAATATAGTTAAATATCAATAAGATAAAGCAGTAATTTACAGTGAAATAGAATGCTATGAATGAATTATAGGATATAAACTATGAAATATGAAACAAGAAATGTGTGCATTAATGTGATGCATATAGAGACTACGTTGTGTCAGTGGGGGGGGGGGCGTTGTTTAAGAGGCCGGTAGCGGAGGGGAAGAAACTGTTCAGGTGGCGAGAGGTTCTGGTCCTGATGGAGCGCAGCCTCCTGCCAGAGGGGAGGGGGTGAACAGTTTGTGTCCAGGGTGGGAGGGGCCGCTCTCTCCCCTGCCAACACTCAGTGGAGTAAACTGCTGGACGTGTCCACACGAGGAAATGCATTAAACAGCACTAACCCACCGGAGAACAGTTTGTTACAGAATATAAATGAAACAAAACAAAGAAACACACCTCACAGAATAACTCAAAAGCAAACCAGAAAACTACAAATATAAATAATATTTTACGAAATATATATATATATGTATTTATATATAAATAAATAATAATATGTAATGAGGTAAAAGCTGACAGTGACGACCTGCTGCTTTGACGTCTGTTCCTTCTTCTGAACGTCTCGTGGTCCGGGGTAAACCCCAACATGTTCCAGTGGCATGTGGATTAGGATTAGGACACGACTGCTGACTCACTCAGACCGGACATCGAACTGTCACTTTGCCCTGCGTTCCCACAACGCCTTGCAGCAACAGCCTCTCACACTCATGGGATGAGGAACATAAGAAGATTACTGAAATAAAACTCTTTTGATTTTAAAACCTCTTGTTTATAAACTGCCTGGTTTTTAATAACGCGTTATAATCTCATTCACACGTTTGCTGTTCCCACGGGATGGGACCCTCAGCAGGGGATCACTTCTGTGTGACAGACGGGGGGAGGGTGTAGGGGGCGGTTTGGAACTGGGCCTCAAACCGCTGCAGGTGTTGGTCACTTGATGGTGGAAAGAAGGAGTAAAGGATGTTGATTGGTTGGAATCACTTCCTGTTTTCCTGATTCAAACCTGCATCTGCTCTTTGCAGTACAGCGAGTATGTTTCACAGTACAGTGAGTATTTGTGTGCAGATGCAGCAGGAGAGTCGGCCTCTGCTCAGTCCCTCCATCGATGACTTCCTGTCGGAGACCCGGAGCGACGCCCCCCAGCACGGCCCCCCCACCTCCAACACAGCAGGTAGGGGCAACATACATATACTCAGTAGAAAGTACATGTATTCAGAAGAGTATGATATTCAGAGGTGGGAAGTACAAATACTTCCGTACTGTACTTAAGTACATGTTTCTGGTATCAGTACTTTACTCCACTACTTATTTTTCTGACAACTTTTTACTTTGACTTCTTACATGTTGAACTCAAATACCTGTACTTTCTACTTCTTACATGTTGAACTCAAATACCTGTACTTTCTACTTCTCACATGTTGAACACAAATACCTGTACTTTCTACTTCTTACATGTTGAACTCAAATACCTGTACTTTCTACTTCTTACATGTTGAACACAAATACCTGTACTTTCTACTTCTTACATGTTGAACTCAAATACCTGTACTTTCTACTTCTTACATGTTGAACACAAATACCTGTACTTTCTACTTCTCACATGTTGAACACAAATACCTGTACTCTCTACTTCTTACATGTTGAACACAAATACCTGTACTCTCTACTTCTTACATTTTGAACACAAACACCTGTAGTCTTGTGACACAGTGCAGGTCAGTCTTAATGTTTGAGCAGTCCCGGTCACCACCACAGGTGTCAGTGTTTAGCTGCTGACGGCTTCAGGCTCAGAGGACTTGTGTACAGACCATAGGAGCAACTGGATCAACTCCTTCTTCGTCTTTGCCTCCAAACTTTTCTTT
>NW_011356191.1:0-12718 GCF_000735185.1 Notothenia coriiceps
AAAGAACATTCAAAGCAAAATCACTAATATGAAGAAAAATGTATTCAAGAGCTATTATATGCAGATTGCTTGGTAATATATATGGCAATTTCCACAAAATACTGGACTCAAAGTAATGAAGCTTAAATGTCATGGATCTTATATTTTAATTGTAATTTCAGAAATGTAAGTTATCCCTTCAATTATTGAAAAGCCAAATTTGAAATGCCGTGCTCCATTTCTGGTCTGTGTCAGGGTTTTGGGGGAAATTATTCATTTAAATATTCTCTCTTCACTCAATTTCTTCTAGTTTTTGAATCCATAAATTAGTGCAATTCTTATAAGCAAGGTGATAAAAATGCATTATAAATCATCTGCACTTTTGAACCCTGCAGGGTGTGAAAATGCATTAAACAGAGGACAGCGAAGGTGGGGAAAAGAAACAGTGAAAAAGAATGAGGAAGGGCAACAGCAACACGAGGCCTGCAGTATTTCATACATGTGTGTGTGTGTGTGTGTGTGTGTGTGTGTGTGTGTGTGTGTGTGTGTGTGTGTGTGTGTGTGTGTGTGTGTGTGTGTGTGTGTGTGTGTGTGTGTGTGTGCGTGCGTGCGTGCGTGTGTGTGTGTGTGACAACATTGACAAGCAGGGAGGAGGATGATTAGAGGAAACAAATACAGCAGATAATAGCATTAATCAGCATACTCACACATAAACACTTCTGTTTAATATTTATGTCACCATTATATGAATACATATATTAATATCACACTTTGGTTACACATACTTATCTGAAATGAACAATCGGAATAAAAACAATGATATATTGTGTCACACACACAAACCATGACTATTATCAAAACTCATAGATGAGGGCTGTCCCCATTGCACACATTCTACCTTATCCCAGCTTCTTCATATCTCTCCTCCATTCTCTCTCCTATCACATTTGCACCTGTGATTTCACACTCCTTTCGTTTAATCACTCTCTCTAAAATGTTTTACCATGGTCTTGCTGTCCCCATTCCCTCTCTCACTTATCTCAATCTGTAGTTTTGAGTATCTTTCAAACCAGTTTTTCTTTTTTCAAATATAAATTGTTTGAAAGTCTCATTTGTGTTCAAGCAATGTTGAACTAAATGAGTCACTTTTGGTGAGACAATTGATGTCGTCTGGAATTAAGTGAAGTCATAAATACTACTGCTACTGCAACATTGAATCAAAATACCTTTCTCATACGTCAAAGGTATGTTCAGTATGATCGCTCTGAATCACTGGGGAGAATGTGATATTTCAGTGGTAAAGAAAACAGATAATTTGTACCAGGAAATATCATTTTACCTCATTTCCCTTCATTCTAGCTTTCTGAAATCTCCTCCCCCTCCACTTGCAGCAATCCATTTATAGCCCTCAGAAGTGAGAAGTGACACATTTCTATCATTTATGAAGAATATGTACTGATGCCAGGCCATGTTTTTGTAATAAATATGAATTTTCGCTTGTACCATAACATTGATTTGTTCCATTGATTTGATGGGAGAACTGCATATTATATGCCTTTCTTCTAGTCTTTGTTATCACCCAAAGCACTTTTAACACAGTCAGGCTTTTCCCATTCTCACACAATTTCATAAACTAGTAGCAGAGCCTTACAAGGTGCTACTTGCTAATCCAACCTGATCTCACCAGAATGCGTGACTCCACCACGACTCCTTAACACCGCATTGCGTGGTGGAGTCACGCATTCTGGTGAGATCAGGTTGGCTAATCAGGTGTCGCTCACATTTGACTACAGTCATTTGCAGCAATTTGGGGTTCACTATCTTGCACAAGGACACCTCCACATGTTGTTTGCATGGGCAAGTGAATTAACCTTTCCAACAATGGATAACCGCTCCTGAGCCATGGCAGCCCCTGATAAAAATATTTGCCGTTGTAAAGCCTAAAAAATAAACAATCTTAACACACTAGCTTGACTTGCCTTATCTTATCAGCAAATTGAGTTTTCTGTCATCATGTCACCTAATCATTTCTTTACTTCACTTTTCACAAGATTACTTTGTCAAACTTTTGTTATTCAAGGCCAAGGTTTCACACTCGGTATTTTATGAATAGTTTTCATCCATGAAATGTTACCAGAGTCGACCGTTCCCCACTCCATTTGTCAAAAGTCACTGAGTGTCCCTGATCTGCCATAGAAGATTTTTCTAAAGAATACAATTGTAAGCAATGGATAACTAAATACACAAAAACATTATCTGATTTTATAAAATAGTTAGAATATCAAAAATCTACCATATCATTGTGACTATACACATGTTAATGGACATTCTTGATAATTTACATTTTATATACCCTTTTAAGGGAAAGGTAGATGCAGCCACGCCCACAAAATCAGTGGGTTTGATAGGGCATTTGCAGCTGAATGTGTATGAATAAATATACGCTCGTGTGAGTGTTGCATTTCAAAAGTGATGCTCCGACCCATAATCATCATTCAGCCTCCCTGAGATTTGAGCACATAGTGGCAGAATGATCACAAAGACAATTAGAGGGAGATGAGCCTGTGCTCAGGTCTGAGCATTAATGTCTGCTACTGCATGTTATTGTATCTATGTTATGGCCTGTGGGCTCTGTGAATAGATGTTGAGTCCATTAAGGCAACATGAGCCAGCAGAGGATCTGTAGTTCCTTATCATTTATCTTCAGCTTTAAAGAAAATGATCTCTCCATACTGGATTCTCTATAAGCTGTTGCTCCAAAGCCAGAGACATGCAACATGCTCCTGCCCTTCTATACAAATCAATGATACTCCTATTATTAACTTTGTAGTTCCATGCGCTATTTCACAAAAGTTACACCTTATAGTAGGCTGTGCATTCTTCTTTGTGAATCGGCTTCCTGGAAAATGTATATTATGCCAGTTGTTCAGCCAATCAGAACTTAAACCACTCATATTGAATGTATACAGCAACATGACATCTACTGTATAATAAACTTGTCTTCAAACATCTATCTCACAAAGATTTTGATGAGATATATATCATTATAATCAGTCCTCTTGTCTGCACAGACCACGTAATTGCTTTACTTTCTTGATGTTGTTTAAACAGAAACATCTAAGATGCTGTCTCCGGAAACATTTCAGAGAAGGAATGCACTCTAAATAAGTACTTGGCTGGTGATTGGATGAAGTCAATATCTGTTTATCATAACTATAAAAATTTAGCATCCATATGAACCTCTTTAGAAGCTGACAATGTTGTTTTGAACGAATATACCTCTCGATGTTGTCTCTGTATGCCAGTAGCTCAACATAGGATTCTGATCTGCCCGGTCACTGGCTGGCTGGACACAAACACCTTCACTTGAAGCCTGACAACATGAATTTTCATCTGATGTGTGATCCTTTGATTCTCACGTGATATAGTTAGAATCCATCTCTCCTTGCAAGGTTATTACTCTCTATCATACTTTGAGATGAAACGATGCCCCTGTGGCTTAGGGGGATAAGATAGAGCCTATGATTAGAATCCCTCATTTCCTGTCATCTATTACACTACATGTTACTTGTTAGATGCTTTTATCCAAAGCGACTTACATTCTCAATACTGTGGACAATCCCCACAGGAGCAATTTGGCGTGAAGCGTCTTGCCCAGGGACAAAACGACATGCTGACTGCAGTGGAGTTTGAACCTGTGACCCCCTGATCCCAACAACAAGGCTCTATCCACTGCGCCACACGCCTCCCACATACCATCTATCCATTAATGCGGACGAATAATGGCATAGAAATACTCCAATAACCCCACAACAAAGAAAAAAAAATGGAATAAAACTTAATGAATTGAATAAGCACTCTTGGCCCTTGGCACCAGTGTCATTCATTTAAAAATAAAGCCTCCTGGTAAGAAGAGGATATCTTTGCATCCTTGCTATATTGTCTCACGAGTAGGCAGATTAAGCTAAACATTATCTTTATTCAGAATAAAGATTAAAGTGTGATAGCTGCAACATAGCTACCAAGCAATGACAGAGCACCATTTAATATTAAAATGCATAAATACTCCCAAGACGTCTTTTCTCATAAATAGATTAAAACTAGTTGCCAAGAGAATGTTCACACTAGGCTTTTGGGGGAAATAGTGTTAATCAAAATTCCGTTAAAATGTTAATGTCCTGAATAGCTCACTCACTATAATTTTTATAGTCCAAAATGGCTGATATGCGTGCTACATCTTGCATTGAGTTTCACCTTTATCTGGTGGCCCATTCTAACTCTTTGTTTGCCTTAACTATAAACGAGGCAGAGAAGAGATTTTTATTTAGCAAATAAAATTTCCAAACATTTACTGTGTGGAGGGAATCTGGGATTTTGGGCCACAGTTTGGCAAAATAACCAAATCCGACATGTGCTTCCAATTAATCTTTCACCCTTGTTTTCTTCTAAGCATCTGACACAATCACTATTCCAGGAGTGCAGCCTTGCTGTTACTTTAATATGTTCCTCTGCCATGAATATATAAATGACAAAGGCTGAGTGTTATGAAGACTAGGTCCTCTACACCGGGTGTGTGTGTGTGTGTGTGTGTGTGTGTGTGTGTGAGTGTGTGCTTGAGTCACTCCATAATGTGACAGCTAGCGCCCTGCTAGTGAATACATCCCTGCTGAGCAAGTCCCCTTTTAATTAAGTCATGTGGATGTGCTCTTGAATGCATGCAGATGTATGAGCGTGTGGTCTGGCATACCTACATCTCTGGGATAACTGTTGCCATGAACAGCTTGACTGAAAGCAGCTGCACCTCACCATTATGGAATCAAGCTCTGTGTTAAGAGTACAGCATGTGTGACGACCACAGATAGAAGAGTTTGCTGACCATTACTTTTAAATGTTAGATATGTTTTAGATGTTTGCATATTAACATCTTATTCTGATTCATGGGTCACATTGGCAAAGATCTCTAATAATGCTGTAGCAGTTCATGTCTTTCTTTCTTTCTTTATTAGGATCTCAATTAGCATTAGCATGAACATTGGCTATTCATCTGGGGTCAAAGTAAAATAAAACAAAACAGCTCACCATCTCATGAAATTAACAATCCAGCACAAAGTGAAACCATCATTAGGTCAAACAAAAAATAACAATAAAGTGTCCTTCTTTGAAACTATGACAGACATACATACAGACATACATACATACATAGGCTACATATATACATACATGTGGCTATCCACTATTATTCTTGAAATGTATCGCATGTTTATTTAAACCCTCACCAGTCATATCTACCATTGTTTGACCTGGAGTTGTTTTTAATGTAATTTAAATATGAGGGATAGAGTATATTTTAGGCACGGTTGTGAAAAATATCTAAGTTCTTTGCAACAATGTTGGCCTGTCAAGACCTTAGAGATGACTATGATTTGAGGACATTAACCAAGGGTTTCAGAGATATAGAGAACATTTTGTAACAATAAAAACTCTTGCTTTAGCTATAGAATAAGAGGGTATAGGTTTATCAACATAACTGTCTTTTTTTATTCAGATGCCTGACAAGAGGAAATGAACTAGAAGTGTGTCATACAGTATAATGCGCTGTGATTAACAGCTAGTGTAAACATTTCTGAGAAAGGTGTTATCAATGTTTGTGCTTGAATGACATTCAAACAACTTATTGCTGACATCCATTTAAACATAATTCCATTATATCTGTGCATTGACTGCAAGTGTGAAGTTCGGTCCAATTGATAATATCACCAAACAAGGACAGTAGAGTTCACCTTTACTACAAATAGGTTAATACGATTCATTTAATCTTCAGGAGTAAAGTGTGTAGCTGTGATGACGAGCATGTTAGAACTATGGACAGAGAAATGCTGTTTGAATGCTCTGAGTAGCCGGCCTTAGTCTCTTTTAATGTGAGAGGAAGCAGAAGTCACTGAAGGAAAAGCTGAAATAACTGCCTGGGCAGTATCTTTACAAGTTTTCTGAAAAATCTAATTAGAGGATGTGTTGAACGAAGTTGCAGGGAAAATATTATCTGAGTTGTTTGGCCTCACTGCCTTAACCAAGACTTTGGCTGAATGTTTAAGAATGTCCAGTCAATACTTGTTTCCTTGTGAAGAACGATCCTGCCAACTTGTCTCAAAGAGAACAAACATCTCACGAAAGCAATCACTAAGATGGATTTTTTTTTTCACTTTGAGGCTGTTTGTTGGCACCATCATCCAACAGTGAGCCCTGTGATCTTCCTCATTGTAAAAGTTAGTGTTCAGTGCAGAAACTGCAGGTACTGTAAGAGGAAGGTTGCATGACAGAAAAAAGGCAAATGAAGATTTCACACAATGATTGCCTGTAATGACACTGTACTTCGTTTGACACAACGTGCAACAACACTGAGCTCCCCCACAGAGATCAAAGACACTCCAAGGATTTTCTACGGAGAGTCGGAGAGTTGAAAATGGCAAATGAGGGAGAGAAATATGGACATGGAAAAAAACATGTAGGACAGATGTCCACTATGTTTGAGCCACTCAGCAGTTGATCACATTAACTCACAGTCAAGCTGAAAACTAGGCACAGTGTATGGGTGCACACAACACTCTTAGAACGAGAGCCGGTGTAATATCTTTGTTATTGTGTAATTACACTTTGGTTTCTTAATTAAAGCCTCATTTTCCTTTCCACGTGGGTACATTCCTAATAAAGCACAAATTATGTTGGCGTAACTATATTAGAGTTTAAACAACTATACATCACAACCATGATATGGTGATAAATGTATGTAAATGTATAATATGATTTAACATGACTTGCTCAACTTTTTTCATTTGAGAACAATCCATCCGAGGGATGGGAGATGTCTAAACATCTGAGTCCCTGGGAAGTTATGTGAATCCAGGGAATGTTGAAATATGCCAAACAGTCACACATGCTGTGCCACATTTATTCATAATTTACAAAGGGTCTCTCTCAATGTCTTCCTCACTCTACCAGGTGTGTTTAATGCACACACTAATTAAGTCAATGAGGAGAGAGCTTGGGGGAGGTGAAGGAACAAGGGACGGGAAAACGAGAATACAAATGAGCATGTGAGTATGTGCTTTTTTTTACTTAAGTGTTATGTATGACTTAATGTTCTCATTTGGCTTTAATGGACAGGTGCATCATTATGTGAGAGAGAAACTTAGTTAGAAGTTTGCACTTCTCTCTCCTTGACAACATTCCCTGCATGGTCCCTTTCTCCCACACAGCCAAACCTGGGCAGAGAAAACAGCCAGCTCTAATGTTATTATAATGTGATGAGCATTGACTACTCGAGAGCCCATGAAGTGAAAAATGACTTATTGTGGTGTAAGCAATGCTCCTCACCCTGAGGTTCACCAAGGAGAAGATACAGAATTAAAGTTTCATAAAAGTTTACCTGTTAGAAAGTTGCTCTCAAAAAAGACCAAAATCATTTTTCCTCAACTGCATGGTAAATGTACTGTGAAGTTCTGATGTGATGTGCTCCATATCTCATTAGCTTGCAAACCCCTGCCTGTTGTCTTTTCATCAGGTCCACTTTTCATAAAGTCAGCTCCAATCTCCATTTCATGGGTTCTTTAACAAGTCATATTGTTCTGAATTCTTCTCGAGCCACAGCAAAGTCATTTTTCATTCATGAGTTCCCAACTTCAACTCAATTTCAGTCTAGTCAAGTACATACACAAAATAAAAATGCTTCATGTTAAAAAATAGATGGTTTCTTTACACAACACCAATGCTAAGTCTAAATATCAAAGTTAAACAATGACACAGCATGGGAATCTTATTGCAAAATGATAAATCTCAAATCAAACATGACTACTTCCCAGCCAAGAAAAGATTAATTCATAACAGCATTGTATACATTTTGCTCAGTTGAACAATTGTGTGTATTGGTGACACATGGAATTGTTAGTTTAGTATTTATTTTTTATGAACACTGGTTAAGTCTTTACAATACAATTATCGTGTAATGCTCTCCTAATTATTGTCTTGTCAAATAACTCAGAGCTGTCAAGCTAGCAAAAATGTGTGTGCACAGTAAGAGTGAACACTAGATTTGAAATTGTACAATCCAATTAACCTTCATGTATGATAATTACATTTAACACATGCTGCATTTTTATCTTCTATGTGATCTCAATGTGAAAATTAATTACAGTGTCAGTGTAGAAAGAAAACATTAAAATGTTAAATTACTTATTGGATTTAAATTAGCATATGTCCCTTTTATGCAGTGTTAAGCTCTATTTGGTGCATAATTTGATATTTCTTATGTTTTCTTTTTATCGAAGCTATATTTCTCTGGTTTCTTGTTTTTCAAGGAAATGGCTGTACCTCATGCATTACAGTGAGGCCCTATAACATCATTAGCATTTTCTGGAATGCAAGCATCTGGGCTTTGTGCATACCCAGTGCTTCTATTTTTATGTTGCCTATTATGAGCCCAAGGTCCAAGCTGGTGAGGCTTTGTCAGAAATTAGAAGCAAGAAAATGTCATTGTGTGTGTGCCCATACACAACTGCATGTGTAGGGGAGTGTGTGTCTCTGCAGTGTTATTACTCATCCCTGACTGAATTTACATTGTCCTCTAAGTCAGCAGGGTGGTGCAATAAAGGTGTGTATCTTTGTGGGTGGCAGGGTGGTTGGATGGGCTGTGTGCACTGAACTATGCAGATTTACTATGCATTTTCTTGCTGTTCTGTGTCTATATGTGTGTGTATCTCTCACTGTGGTCTACTTGACCTCCTCTCTACCTCCAACCTCTTCCTCCTGCTTTCATTACCAGCAGCCTGCTTCACACTGCCGCTGGCTGCCCACACACATGCGTATCCTTTACACAACACACACACACACACACACACACACACACACACACACACACACACACACACACACACACACACACACACACACACACACACAACAGTAGTGCGACGCAGAAGGACAGTTTCTCTCTACTGATCACATCACCCTCTGTGATCCAAGCATATTCAAAACAACAACCAGTAGGACCGCTGTCTAACTAATCATCCACAAACTCAAGACAAGGAAAGGGGCATCAGAGGCAGAGAGAGAGAGGAGAGGTGAGGTGAGGAAGAATAAGAAGATGGGGGAAATAGGGCGGGAATAGAGAAAGAAATGAGTGACCTCAAGGCTGGACCATAATGCTTCACCTGAAATGCAGTCGCTTTTCTGCAGTTACGTTTAATGCTCACATTATTTGTTTATATTTCCTCTCAAATACATTTACTTATTTGTATCACCTGCTTAAAATACAGTTTACAGTCATTTGTTTTTTTCGCAAAACAAATTATAAGATTGTCTGGTAATTTCTTAATGGTTAATGTATTTTGTGATTACAGTGAGACGTTCTAAGTGTCATGGCTACCATTAAGTGTATGGGAAACTAAGACAAATTAGAAAATGTAAAGTTGTAAAATATACACCCAACTCATCCATTCTATTGTTTTCTCTCTAAATTGTCTCACTGGAGAACATATCCTGAATGAATTTCAATTTGCATACGGATGACTAACTGACTCTCTCTCTCTCTTAATAAAGGTTCATCTCTCTCTCTCTAACACTACTTTAGTTAAGGATTAAAATAAGTATATAAAACAGGAAAACTTGATATGCACAGTGAATTCACAAAGAAATATAAATTTATGTATTTTTTAACCTTTCAATAATAATTGAAAGGGAATTAGGAGGAGAGTAAGGCAGGCTATGCCAGAAAAAAAACACAACAATCTTAAACTAGAGAATGCAATTCCTGAAGAGATTGCTAGTGGGAAAGCTTTATGCTGAAAAGCTGACGCTCAACTGCTATGCTGAAATGTAAAAAGGCTTGGAAAAGCAGAAGAATATTGGAACTGCGAACTTTTGAACTAACTTGATGGCGAATGATCTGTCGCCATGCCAACGGCATTTGATGACATCTTATAATACGCTTAGATGCGTTGATGGCTGCATCGTTACCAAACCTGTGAAGTTTTGGGCCGTTTGGAGCATTTTCACTGAAGTTATGAGAAAACCGTGTTTCATGGTGAGCATTGAAGAAATCTCAAAACTGTCCCGTAGATGTCTTCACGGCTGGACTGTTAGCACACATGTGAAGTTTGAGCACTTTTTGAACATTTTCATAGGAGTTATAGCGACATCATATTTTATGGCGAGGGATGCTTTTCCATGGAAACGGCATATGATGACTCCCCATCATTGACGTAGAGCTGCTGAGGGCAGGACCATTAACCATTATCTGAAGTCTGCTGCTCTGAGCATGTCAGTTGGATTTATGACATCATCTTGTTCCATGACACAGGTGTTTATATTTGAGCTAACGAGGTGTCCAGAGATCAAAAGTTTGAGTGGGAAGCTTCCCCATTATGTAGGAATTATATAAATAGTTCAAATAAATGTGGCAAAGGCTCAAATTTGTTGAACAACACATTTGTAACAGGTTTGTTAATTGACCAAAAAATATGACCAGTTGGAAGATTGAAAATGGGATTATTATTAGTATTATTTGTAGGTCATTTAGAAAGATGTAAACATTGAAGTTTCTATTTTAGAAAAGCTGACACTGTAGTACATCGCTGGTTTTAAAAGTGATTTATAAGAGTCATGTTTAAAGATGTATAATACTTAAAACCTTTATAAAGATCCTCTGAGTGTGTTTCATTAGTTAGCTGATAAAATGTTAGGGATAAATACCTTGACATATTGACTACAAGAGCTTGAATCAAACAAGCAACTTGTATTTGAATGATTAACTGACATAGCAACAGTCGCACCTGGTATATAAGTGGTGTGGCTGAGTACTTTAAAGGGTTAATGAATAGAGGGGACTTGAATGTGAAATAAGAACAAGAAAATAAAGTCTAAATGCATGAAAAAACAGCAGAATATTTTAACTGAAAACTTTAGAACTAAAAGCATACGTCACCAATAATGTCTAAAATATGTGGAACATGTTGAAGTCTGTATGAAGTCTCCATCAGACGGAAAACAATAGGCTGAGACAGTCTGTTAAACTCCATCACGTCTGCTACTCTAATTATGTCAATTGGAGTTATGACATCATCGTGCTCCATGACACAGGTGTTTATATTTGAGCTAACGATGTGTCCAGAGATCAAAGGTTTCCATGGTGATCGGTGAGAGGAGAGCATTTTCATTGTTCTGAATGAGAGATAAACCTGTTACATGTGAACGTATTGTTGAAGAACCGTAACAGATATCGGTGAAATTTCAAAGTGTGAAGCATGTCAAGGAACTTGAGCATCTGAAGTGTACCTTTTGTGTAAATTCGGGTTAATAAGGTGGCCTTTTTGGCAAATTAACTAAAAGGTGTGCGGCTGCTGTGGTGGGGAAAGGTGAGGCTGAATTTACAATGGGTTTTAATAGCGACATGTTGAAAGTCTTTGTCCCTTCATGCCCTCAAGAGGCATTTTGTTTAATTATTTTTGCTTAATTTCTTTTTATCTTTCAAGCTACGAGATGTTTTCCTACGTTTGTCATGAAAAATTATGTCTCAGGAATGTAGGGTTTGGGAATTATGGCAGGTTTAAAAGAAAAATATGAAAGCAAAATTAAATCTGTCCTCCACTCTAGCTGTGACGCACTCTAAAATCTGAAGAAGGCCTCTTTACCAAGGTCTGAACAATGTTTAATATCTCTAAAAGTAAGAATCATATTTAAAAGTTACGTTGCACAAATAATGTCATAAAGATGTGTGACATTTTAAAGTTAGAATGAGGTTTCTGAGTGAAAGTATGAAGGAGCAGTTAGCAGTTGAAGAAGGAGCAGTTAGCAGTTGAAGTTGCATGAAGACTGTTGAAGTCTGAAGAGTTTTTCCATTGACTTCCATGATAAAAATGTGATGTATTATGGGATGTATCTCTAGAATTATGAAAGTTATGAATGATAAAAGTAATAGCCATCGATTCCCGACCGAGCTGAACGTTTTGAGGTTTGAACAGAGTTTCTGCGATGTTCAATGTGGGAGGAGAAGTGGCGCAAAATAACCAGGCGAATTAATGAAGAATTTCGTGCGTAGCATAACAGATAGTTGGAATGCTGTGTCAGCATTCCCACAAAAAAATATGTTTACGTTTTTAGAGTATAAAAAACTTTGAGGCAACTATTATGGAATGCCGTTCAAGCCAAAATTAAATTAATAATTAAATAAATACATATTTTTCATAATGCCACATTTATTTATTTCAGGGGACTTTTGTTTCATAATGCCACATTTATTTATTTCAGGGGACTTATTGTATTTCATAATGCCACATTTATTTATTTCAGGGGACATGTATTTCATAATGCCACATTACATTTCCATTTCTTATATTCAAATGAACGGCTCACAGATCCAGGCCAAAGCAACAGCACCACAACACTGACTCAATAGCTCTTGTTTCACATTCCAGTACTCTTAAGTGGTTTACAAACTGCCAATAAACCAAACCGGTTTCGGTTCAAGAACCGTTCTTTTGCTTTTCTGGCGCTTAACTGGTTCTTCTCTGGTTATGCCCCTTTTCCACCAAACCGGTTCCAGAGCCAGTTCCAGGCTACAGCCTGATTTAGCTCTGGTTCTTCCTGTTTCAGCCGCAGCGGAGCCAACTCTAAACACCGAAAACCGGTTCTTAGCTGACCACTTGGCAGCATCAAGTAGTCAAGATAGTCAGATTAGCTTCGGTTGCTG
>NW_011356192.1:0-2969 GCF_000735185.1 Notothenia coriiceps
ATTTACATTAGAGGAATACAGGAATGTTAACACTTGTATCACAATTTATCAAACTGTTTCTAAAAACAGTCTGATAAAAAACCCTCTCAAAACAGCAAGTTGGTGTTTTTAAGTTTTCCTTTAGTATGTTTTAAACAAACACGATAGTTTTCAAGATGTGTTTACTAGTGTGCTTTGGAGGTGCTGGTAGACATATGTTGTTACTGTTAGGGAATAATTTGCCAGTGTCCTCTTTCACCCTCTGACACAGATGCTCCAAGCTTGAGCAGCTGTTATCTCCCTTAAGGACGGGCTGCCCTAGCAAGTTGTGACCGGGCAACTGTCGGTCAGAGATAGTCATTGTTGTGATGGGACACCTGGAACACATCCTTCTCGGGGTGTAGATGACCCCGAGCCATAACCGACAACTAAAGTTGATTCAGTTTCCTCCGCTGTTTAGTCTAACTAATGAAGAATGTTGATTATTACACTCTGAACTAGTTAAAACCTCGAGCTACAAAGGAGTTCTTCAGAATTGATTGTGGCATCTCATCCGTGTGGTCAGACCGTGGCCCTGTGACATGTCTTGTGAATTCTCCGGCAGAAGCTCCAAATAAACCCTCAGTGTTTGACATCAAAGCTTCAGCTCTCCTCGTGTCTCTCTTTGAGTCCCGACTCCAATTGCTTCCGAAGTTTCTCCCCAATTTTACATTTCCATTACAAAAATATGAGATAATCATTTTTTTTGTACTCTTGGCCATAATACAACTAATTATATTCAGCAAAAATGTCTAAGCATTACTTTAGATTTTGTGTCTACGTTCATGGCTTCAAGAAAAGGAATCATGGTGACCCCTCTGACTTGGTGACACACACGCCCAATCAATACAGTACACTTATGGTCTAAATATATAGGATACAGGACTGGAGATATAACTTTACCTTCCATTTTTGGGTCTGCAAAAGCCCAACATAGTGTCTGCTGACTTTTTTCTGCTCACCAACATAATAACCTAATATACTGTAGGGAAACACCAGCCATAATGAGTTTTCCAAGCCGTTTAGGTCATTCCTTCTTTAAAGCTGGTTAGGTTTATATATTACAAGTTGAGTTCACGTTACATTTAAATCTCGTTATTCTTAAAGGGATTTTAGGTTTAGATTTGGGGAAAACTCAAGACAAAATGTTAAAAGCGGAGGTTATGGTTAAGGCCAACTGCGACATTTGAAATGGCCCTCAGCTAAATTCAAAAAGCATAATGGAATATGGCCCACACCTGAAACTTTGCTTTTCTTACATTTCACTTCCTAAATGTATGTGAAAAAATATATAATATCTGTTTTAACCTGTTTTAACCTGTTCTACCGATACCGGGGGGAAAGCGCGTCATCTGCAGGAAACAGCGTCTGAGGGTATCTTAATATTCAATAAACTATTAATGTTTTATATCCATGTAACGGGAAGAAACTCAGCTAACTGATCTTTTTTATTTTATTTTCAAAAAAACCCACAAAGTTAGCGCTGAGCCTATGAATTAGCCACGAGCGGAAAAATGCTGATGCATTACTGCACAGAAACTCACTCATAACACCCTTATTACTTATCGTAGCTGCACGTCCAACCCATCGATCTGATCGTGAGAAGACACAGAATCGATAGGTATATACATCATCACTCCATGATAAGAACTCGCGAAGATATTAACAAGAACAGACATCAAAACACGTTGCGCTAGGTAGCTAGAAACGGCATAAATGGCTCACCTTTGTCGTTGTCTGGTCAAAAGTGGTCTTCAATGGCATTAAAACAATAAAAACGCTGCTGAAGTTAATCCATAGGTTAATCCAATGTGTCTGTGTCCCTTTGAAATTATTTAGGATAATCCATAAGCAATAAACCTGCTTTTCCGTTTCCAGATGTCAGAGCGAGAGATCGGTTTGCTCTGAAGCAAACCTGCATGTAAAAAGCCCCCACCTTCTTTTTTGTACCATGTGTGTATGTGGAAATCCCCCTTCGATTCTATTGGCTCTAACGGTCAGAAAGAGATGTCAATCACCAAAATCGACCAATGGGTTCCAGAGAAACGGTAAAAACACCCATTTCAACCCAAATCACCTCAGAGGTGGGTTTGTTTTTGCTAAACCTCTCTAAAAAGCTCAAATGTCACTTGTTGTGCATTAATTTTGATACAGGGTACTTATTATATGTTTTACTTTGGATTCCTAAAGCTTTTAGTCTACCTTACCATCACTTAAGGATAGTTTTCACAAAGAAAAATAAATACTTTTTGGACGGAAACTATAATTTACAGTTTTTTACTATGTTCAATCTGGATTTTCTTTAAAATAAAAAAACATCTATATTGATTCTGAGTCTTCTATATCCAACTCACAGGTTTATCACTACTTTGAGAAAAATGATTATTAATGTAACCCTTTTAGAAGGAAAGATATGGTCATTTGTTCTGGGAATGTCATTTTCGAGCCTGAGACCTGAAAAACAGACTGAATATGGCTTCAGTGAGAAAGTCTTCATCAATTAGTCGTGCAGCTGCTTCCTGCCCCCTAACCTATGAGACAGAAACGATAGAGAGAATCAGCCGAAGACGGTCAGCATGACCGTGAGACAGAGGCTGTCCTCACTAGGGCTGTGCATCTTCACTGGTCTCACGATTCGATTTGATTCGATATCCCGATGCATCATGATGCAAAACAATGCGTTGCATCCTCAATTTTCTATATTACTGCACATGGCTTATTTTTCATCAATGAATACATGCAGTAAGATAAATATGAACTCCCTTTTTATTGTTTAGAAAGTGCGTCAGAAATCAATAACATAAATGTCTTGACATTAAATTATAAACCAAAGTAAACCAGTTGTATAGGTCTAGCCTTCCTATATCTGTGTAGGGAGGCTGTGTGTGTTGTGTGTGTTGTTCCATCCTCAAAAACTAAAAACTAGTACTTCTGCAGTCTAGCTGCAGCTT
>NW_011356193.1:0-3711 GCF_000735185.1 Notothenia coriiceps
CAGAAATAACAATTGTCACGTTAAATTACATTGTAACATAACTTTCGCAGAGGTTAACGTTGTTTTCTGGCGGGGAAATTACAGAAAATGAAGTGAAATTAGCCAATAAACTTCAAACGGTAACAACTGAAGCATGACCGTGCATGGATTTAAATATTCTTAATGGTATCAAAAGCACTTACTCAAGTACTGTACTTAAATACATGTGTGTAGTACCTGTACTTTACTTGAGCAAATCCATTTAATTCTACACACTACACATTTAAATGGGAAATAATGTATTTAGATGTGACTAACTGAGGTAGAGGGTACAATTAACTAAATACAATTATATATACTTTTATATAGATATACTTTACTTTAGGTACATTTAGCTGATAATGCTTGACCTTTTGAAATCAGGACTTTAACTTGTAATGGAGTATTTTGACATCAATGTATTGGCACTTTTACTTAATCAATAGTCTAAATACTTATTTTAACACATGTAAATGTATTTTCTATATTAAGTGAACGGAGATTCTACCTAAGTTTGCATTCTTAAAGCGCCGCCTCTCATCTCACAGGATTTGATGCATTTAATCATGCCTCAGATATTTTTGCGGTGCTGCCTCCACACAGATATACCAGCAGCCACATGAGAGGGTGTGTGTGTGTGTGTGTGTGTGTGTGTGTGTGTGTGTGTGTGTGTGTGTGTGTGTGTGTGTGTGTGTGTGTGTGTGTGTGTGTGTGTGATGAAGGCACTGTTCCCGCCCACCCTTATCTCCCACCATCATGTGCTGAAGCGGCAGCGCTGACTCAGTGGGCCTTATGGAGGGCGATATGGAGATGGAGGGGGTGCAGAGCCTCTCATCTGAATACAGATCCTTTTCTGATAAACAGGAAAACACCAAACTCTGTAATTTAAGATCTGTCTATAACAGAATCAGACATGTTTTTATCCCAGGGGTAAAATAGATTTGATCACAGGTGCTCCATTTTAGAGTGAAATAGAAAAATAAATAAAATCAATAAAAAACAAAGTGAAATATTTTTAAAATCGTAGAAAGATTCTATAAAAGAAACAACAACATTAAATATATAACAATATAGAAATTTCAACTTGTACAAATATAATAATAATATAGTGGGTGGAAATTAGATTTTCTAACGGTTGCTCTATTTGAGAATAAAATACAATAAATAAATATATATATTAAAATCAACATAGAGAACTAAAAGTAAAAATTAGAAAATTGAATTTGAACTTTTTAAAAATGTTTAAATATATTAGTATTTATAAAAACATGAATATTACAACATATACAGTCGTGTTTAATATCTATAATTATATTAATCTTGAATCGCAGACTCAAACTCATCTGTTTTGGCTGCACCTTGGCCAACAATGTTACATAAATAAGGATTTATGTAACAGCTAAAAGTGTTTTGCTATTGAAAGCTAACGCAGGATCTCTTCTATAGGTTGAGATAAAAGCATCAGCTTAACCTGCTGGACTGTACAGAGTTATACAGGAATCAAACAGCTTGTTATTTCCAGGTTTGGGGTAAAGAAAAACAAACATGATTCATTGGGAGTGAAATCCAGCAGTGAGTTGACGATGAGGAGGAGGACGGTGCAGTCGGAGCGGGATGTTTTGACAGCACTGCTTCCTTACGTAATGACAATTAAGCCTGAAGAGCATCTCATTATGTTGGATGACAGACTGACAGAATCACATTAGTCACCATCTTCCATCTGTTCAGCGCACCTTGTTAGCCAGGAACCTTTTATTTATTTTTTAACCCTGATTGATGTTTGATTTTCTGCCATCTTTCCTGTCTCTTGTAGACAGTCCTGCGGAGGAATGTGGACTGAAAACAGGCGACCGCATCCTCTTCCTGAACGGACTGGACATGAGGTTTGTCTTCAATAAAAAACAATATTATTATAGAAATCTTTTTTTCATGCTACCATTCTTTTTCTTTCTTTTTTTATACTTTTTTTTTTTTTTTTTTAACCAGTATTTTTAGTAGGAATTTGTCTGTCCCTACTCTCCAAGATATTTTACTTATTGTAGAAACAAGTTCAATGAAATAAACTGATACCGTAGTATTTTTATATGAAATCATTGCAAAAACAACACACAAGTTTTGTTTCCCCAAAAATGACTAAACTAAAAACAAATCCGTCTCTTAGATAATACCTGGAACAATCTCTACTTTCGACTTTATGCCGCTGTATATTTGACTGTCTTGAACACCTGTGATTATTATCATTATTTATGAGAGCTTTTGTCTTTAAACCTACAGTGCTATCAGCAAATATAACATGTTATTAATACATTAGAGCCACGAGTGTTATAGAAAGTGCTAGCATTAACATGCAATTAAATCATGAACGTAGTTGTCAAATACTGTGGGAAAAATCAAACACAGCTGATAAATATTCAACATTTTGGAAAATGTGCTTTTCTGCCAGGAGTTATGTGAGAAATGTCCGATATGTCAGACTATTCTGAAAGTCACATGGTGCGTCTCACTTCGGTTATTTTTCATTTCCTCGCTCCTCGGGCTCGGTATCACCGGAAGTTGATTTGTCTGCGCCATCTTGAGTAGCGTCCCAGTGGCCTTATTTTTGCCGGAGGACCGAGGAGCAATAATCGAGGAACTACCAGACCATCCTCTGGTGAAATCCTCAGACACTCGCCCCGCCCCCTTACTGTGTATCGCTCACTGATTGGACGATGCAGCGCATGCACTGATCTGGCTGCTGTCAGACGATCAGCTGTGCGGCGTCATCAATGTTTCAATCAATCAATGTTTATTTATATAGCCCAATATCAAAAATGTTACATTTCTCTCCGTGGACTTCACAGTTTGTACAGAATATCAGTATGACAATCACAAACGGACGTCGCTTCACGTGACGCTCCGGAGGAAAGGACGTCCCATTGCTCTTAAAACTCATTTCCCTGCTTCTCGTGGTTTCCTTGCGTCTCTCCATGCTTCCCTGGTGGGAGGGACTAGTCGCAGGGAAACGACGCAAGTGAGGGACGCAAGGAATCCATTTAACTGAAGTGTAACGCACCCTACGACTTGTGTGTTAAGTGAAACCTGATCCCTGTGTGTTTGAATCCTGTGTTAGGTGTGTGTAGAGACTCACCATGTACACGGCTCTAGCGAGGGCCAGGCGAGCTTTCTGTCCTCCGCTCAGCGTCACTCCGTTCTCCCCGACCTCCGTCCTGTCTCCGTTTGGTAAAACCTGAGGACACATTTAGAAAGAGTTTAATATAAATGTTAATTATGCAGAACCAATTGAGTGTATTTGAATTGAAGCAGTAATCTTACGTTGAAGTCCTCTGTGAGAGCGCAGGCCTCGATCACAGTCTGGTAGAAGATGGGATCGTAGTTCCTGCCGAACAGGATGTTGTCTCGCACCGATGCATGCTGGATCCACGGATCCTGAGCCGCCAGACCGAAGCCTCCCTCTCTGTCTGCAACGAACACCACGCCACTCAGCCTGAGGGGCGGGAACATAATAATAATAATATGTTTATTTAGTATAGCACCTTTCACAGAAATACAATTCACAAAGTGCTTCACAAGAAAGAACAAAATCCAATGTAAAAAGATAGGTCTTCAGCAGTAGACCATGAACATCAGTGTGTACTAATACCTAAATAATTCATCTCTTGTGAGCAACATAAATATAAGGAGTGTTGTCAGTTA
>NW_011356194.1:0-7962 GCF_000735185.1 Notothenia coriiceps
CAATAATGTAATATAATACATCATTTTATATAGTCTTAAAGTTACAACCGGCCCTGAGTGCAACCAATGCTGATGTGGCCCGCGATGAAATTGAGTTTGACACCCCTGGTTTAAACAGAACCAAGCTGCCTGATATAGGCCTACTGTTGATTAGCTTGCTTTAACAAGGTAAAATAATTGAAGTCAGAACTTTTTGCAGCAGTTTGGGCAATATTTCCGTAGCCTCTCTACTAAGGTCACGCCTGTTAAAATAACTGTTAAATAAAGAAACCTGTTAGAAAACCTCAGGGCTAACTCAGTTTTCACAGAAATAAAAATCATATTCATCTTCTCATTTACCCCCCAATTAGAAGCCAAGAAGCGGTTTTTCTAATTGCGATTCCTCCAAGGAAAAGCACTGATATTTCCGTCCAACTCTGAATACGTGCATGTGCCAATTATATTCTATTGACTTTAAATCTTCTCCATTCTCCATTCAGCTCCTCTCAGCCTCTTAATCTGCACATCTCTCTGCACAACTTCTTTCTCTCTGCCACCTCAAAAGCTGACCTCTTGACCCCACGGTGACCCGGGCCGCCCCCCACCAGCGGCACGATGAATGAACAGCAGGAAAAGCGCCGCCTCACAGCCGGCAGGAAGCCCCTGACCTCTGACCCCCATCTCCTCTCTTTATTTTTCACACTGTGAGGTGATGCTTTTCCACACCATTTGCCCACGTGCTCTCATCGACACTCCTGAGTTATTTCTCACTGCCGTTACACCCCAGCTGTTTCGCCACCGTGGAACTCTCCGGAATGACTGTACATCAGGGCCGTCCCTCCCTACAGGCCGGTCATGCAGACTGCACGGGGCCTCACCTTGCGGAGGGTGCCTCAACTGAGCCGAAAATATGCGCTTATGAGGCGCAAATTAGTGTGGCGCGACACGGTTTCGCATAGGCTCCACATAGCACCTCGCACCCCCCCCCCGTTGACGCTCGCGAAACAGAGGGCCTCATCATATAACTTTGCGTCGGGCCTCATGTTGGCCAGGGACGGCCCTGCTGTATAAAACTTGCACTGTTTTAACAAAACTTGAACCTGCACTCACATCTGCACACTTAAATATGTTTGACAATCCAAATATGTTCAACATTTTACTGTGATATCTTGTTTCAACAGTAACTTCATCACTTTCTCACTTTATTGTGTGAATCCTGTTTTTCACTCTGACCCTGTTTGTTACGATTATTGTGTTATGTCACGTTTTGTATTTCTTGTTTTGGGTGTTTTGCTGTTCTCCCTGTCATGTTTTCATCCTTGTATATTGTCTGGTCCCTCTCCCTGTCGTTAGTTTCCCTGGTGTGTCTAGTTGTCTGATTGTGTTCACCTGTTGCCCTTGTGTTTCTCCTCCCCTGCCCGGCTGTTTCTCGTCTTGTGATTACCCCTCCCTGTATTTAGTCTTGTCTCTTCCTGTGTTCAGTGTTGGTTCGTCTTTTGTTTGTGACTGAGTTCACCGGGGAGTGTTCTGTTTTGTCCAAGTTATTATTTTATCCTTGAAATAAAGGCAATATCAGTGTAATCTGCATTTGGGTCCTGCTTGCTTCACCCACCGTAACACTGTTGCTGCTATAAACGCCTGCATTTCCCCATGGGATAAATAAAGTTCCATCTTATCTTATCTTATAATCCTTTCGAAAAACACCAGGAAATGTAAATGTTTCTATTGCAAATTTGCTGAAGTAGTGTATGGGCAGATGCAGAGTTGATCAGCAGTGCAACAGGTAATGAGAGTTGACTTCTGGCATGCATAGTGAAGTGAGTCTGGGTGAGGTTCGCTGCAGTAAAATTCCCTGTGAGGCCTTTCTTCATGACGCAACTCCAGCTGTTCCAGGGCTCGGCTTCATCGAATCAAATGGCTGTCACTCCAAAGACTGAAAAAACTATCACCATAACATTCTTTCCAGAGCTCAAGTGAAGGTCTTGAAGTTGCTTTTTTTTGTCTGCACACTATTCTAAAGATATTACATTTGAAAGATAAGGAGAAACAGACAATTAGCACATTAGCTCAGAAGCTAAACGTAGCATTTTTAAAACTTTAAAACAACTTGATGACTCAATGGCTATCAAAGGGGTTGGCTTATTTGCTGTGTTTGACTAATTGACACATTCAGTGCAAAGTGTGTTTTTAAAATGCACATAACTTTGTATTAAAGTTACCAGCCATGTTGTATTTCTGCTCATGTAAGATGTATAGCATGTGGTTAATTTATATGCAAACTACTTCTGCCAATAGTGGAATTGCAAATTAAATGGACATTGCAAGTGTATGTGTTTGCTTCTTTTTCTGTTACATTGTGTGTACAGGCAGTCAGAGAGGTGTCAGCGTCTCCTTTAAACACAGATTATGTATCTTGACCACACACCTTTGACTACAGGTTTCTATTTGAAGGCCCTGGTATGGCGAACTAGCTTAGAGAAAACTGTAGACCGATGGATGAAATGGGTTGTCTGGAACCTGCAGGACATTAAACAGCCTACAAGCACAAACATTTACCACAACTAGTCAGCAGAATTGATTAAATCACTAAAACTAACAAGCTAACTTTCTTCATCCATACATGAACGCAACTTCATTACTTTTGTGAAACTGTCAAATAATGTTATTAAGTTTATCATGGAACATAAAAGACTACAATTCCCATGGCGTCAAAGAGACTCCGAAATGGGCAACAAGACACAGTTATTGGCGGTAAAATAATGTTACATTATACCAGAAAGAAAGACCATCTAAGTTCACTCATCATTTAGAGTTTTGCCTCCTTCGTTTCTTCTCTTGTAAAGGCCTTTTTTGTTTGTTGAATTTGTGTGGCAACAATTTGATTTAACTTTAAATCAGCACAAAGACACACAACACAATCAAGACAAGTCATCACTGGGAGTAAACTAATAACTTGAACGATTGGATAGTCTGCTTTTAAAAGATGTTAAAAGTGGCTCATAGAGAGAATGAAGCCGCTACTAAGAGTAGATTTGATGTTTGTGCTCTGATTCAGCCAGTTAGGTCCTTATGTCTTTCTTTTGGAGGCAAAAGAAAGAAAGTCAATCATTGGGTGAAGTTGTGGATTTGCTGGAGTAAAGAAGCAGTCTTTTTGTTTAACCCTGACTGTCCCTGCTGCTGATTGGTCATGCTCAAAGTGTCTTAACGGACACTGACTGGTGCCAATGCCAGGTCAGAGTCAGCCTTCAATGGCAGGAACCAATCAGCAGCTGCCTTGAATGGTCAGTTCCATAAAGACAAACGTCTTGTTATCTTTTCATTTACAAATGCCCCCCTATGCTCTCCGATAACCTCCTTCAATCTCCGTCAGTTTCTCTCTCTCATTGTGATTCAACATTCTCTCACAGTTGTAAATGCAAAACCCGTGAAAACGAAAGAAAGAAAGAAAGAAAGAAAGGGAACCTCGCCATGCAGGGAGGATGGAGGGAGAAGGAGGAGGAAGGAATGAAAAACAGGGATTACTGCCCTGCATTGTCCTGCTGCTAATCCCTCCTCTACTTCACACAAAAAACATTTGACACCTTTCAGTGGCTCTGCTCAACACTTCCAGTCACTCCCACACACTCAGGGTTACGCAAACTCACACACACACACACACACACACACACACACACACACACACACACACACACACACACACACACACACACACACACACACACACACACACACACACACACATTCAAAACGTTTCCTCGCTGCTTCTCAGACAGCATGAAATCTGCCCTTCATTGGTGGTTGGGGCTCACGTCTGTTACACCCCCGCTCCTACTTCCTCCTCGCTTTCATCCTTTCTCCGTGGCCCCTCCTTCCTCAGGGGCCCCATAAGGCCTTTGTGCAGATCGATGGCCCGTGGCTAGCCTGGAAGTCGGGTTAAACAGAGTGCAACACACTCACTGACGCAGGGTTTTCAGGGAATATTCAACATATGACTTCCTTCCAGAGATGGCCAAAGTACACACATCCTTTACTCAAGTAGAAGTACAGATACTCGTGTTTAAAATACTCAAGTAAAAGTAAAGAGGGCTTTGAAGAGTACTTCAGTAAAAAGTACCCATAACTAGCAGCTGTTTTAAAGAGTACCTGACCTCCCTTTATATTAATAGAACAATAATGTCATTGTTAGATAATGAATGTTTCCATGGTGACCAACATGACAACGTTTTCATTGGTCCCTCTTCTTTAGAGAAGACCAGGAAATGATGGATACACGGATCGTGTTAAGTAAGTGTCGACAAAAAAATTTCACATTATTACCTCTTTTAATAGGAGGTGAACTAGAGTTGTCAGAAATTTGAAGCGATGTTTCTTAATTTTCCTGTTACCCGCGTGGTGTGTAGGTGTTGTATGGAAATTACTACTCTAAATAGGTGGTGTGGTGTTGTGTGTGTGTGTGTGTGTGTGTGTGTGTGTGTGTGGTGTTTATTTGGGTGTTGGGTGTGTGTGGTGGTGTTGTTTGGGTGATGGGGATTTGGTGTTGTGCGTGTCGTATGGAGGTGGGGGGGGGTGTGTGGTGTGTGGGTGTTGTCTGTGGGAGTGGTGTGTGTTACGTGTGTGTGGAGGTGGGGGGTTGTGTTTGTGGTGGGAGGTGTGGGGGGGGGGTGTGTTGTGTGGGTGTGAATCCTTACGTTGCTGGGAACGTCTTCAACTGGCGGTGGAGGACGGGACTGGGAGGATTAGGGTCAAAATATTACGTCTCCTTCTCCTCCTCCTTCTCCTTTCTCCTTCTCCTCCTCCTCCTCCTCCACAATATAACGGGAAACTGCGGAGGTAAGTTGGAGCCCGGTTTGACTTGCACTTCCCACCTACCTATCTACCGTCTGCCCACGAGTCTCAAGTGCAAGTGCAGAACACCGAAAGCAGGAACACCACGCTCGCCAGTTCCGTCGACGGAGTCACCTCCGATTATAGTCGAGGCAACGGCAGTGGTGGAAATGAAGGTCCAAATCCTGAACAATGCCGTGTAAGAATGGCAAAATACCGCACCAAAGACTAGGAATATAATGCTAGGTTAAACTAATATTGTAAACATAAATACAGGGTCTCACCTCTGTAACATTTCGAAGGTATACTGAAAAGCTGACGCTTTGTACGTTTCGTCGGTTATGGCCGGGACACCAAAAATATCATGCAAACACAACCTGAGAAGATCGTATAAAATAATTTCCTTGCGACCTCATTGGTGGACAAACTCGCTAGGTACCGATGTGGGTGCCGAAGGTCTTTACAAATTTATAGTAGGGTTATGAAAGGAGAGACATAAGGGGTGACGACGAGGAGGAGTCGACCTATTACCCTCTTCGACTTCCGCTGTCGACGTGAAATTCCCCCCCACCCCCCCTGGTTATCCCTTTCCCCCCGGTTACTTTTCCTTATTCCTTGATGTTTATTTAATAAAAGTTTTACCTTCCTCCCCTTTATCACAGTTTTCCCAGCACCCTCGAGTGCGGAGTGGACACTTCTTTTGGGTGGGGTTCTCCTTCCGCACTCTTTAGCCCGGGCAATAATTATGTCTCACAAACCCTTACCCGTCCTTGGTAAATGTTCCCAAAGTTCCAGAAATAAACAGTATGCTTGTATCGATGTCACATCAATACGGTTGTATTTAGAATCCAGGCTCCGAAGAATCGTAAAATCTTTTCAGTTAATCTACAGAATTTACTCAAACTACTTAAACTTATAACCGCAACAATACTAACCGACACCAGCAGAAAAAATAGGGTATTTTCGTTGTCGCTAAACAAACTAAACCACGGTTGCTGCTAGACAAATGAACTATTGAAGTGTATTTTACGGTAATAGAACTTTATTAAAAACAACAATTTTCGTGTTTGAAGAATCAATTTTCACTTTTCAGTACACATTGACTGTGCAAGCTGGGTGCTTGTGTTTCCTGTTGTAGTTTTGATTCCTCTGAGAAAATTGGTGTGTCGTCCTACTCGGATGTGTCGTACAGTCATGTCTCCCCCCTCATGAAGTAATAGTATGAAATATACCTACGGAAACTTTGAAATTTTCTTCTATAACAAATATAATCAAATAATTCAGTCAGAAAGTTATATAGTATATTGAAGAGAATGGTTAGCACACCGGTAACAAATTTGACTTTTGTATGTAGAATAAGAAGGAATAAAGAATGTCACACCATAAAAGGAAATTTTCGTGAAGTATATGCGGCCTAAAATACATAAAGGTAATTCCCAAGACAAAAACCATAAAATTCATAAAAATGCCTAGGGCTTTAGGCTTTATTTCGAACATCAAATAAAAATTTACATGAGCATTGGTCGACTATTACTTGTGTGTGTGTGTGTGTGTGTGTGTGCTGTGTGTGTTGTGTGTGTGTGTGTGGTGTGTGTGTGTGTGTGTGTGTGTGTGTGGTGTGTGGTTGTGTGTGTTGGTGTGTGTGTGTGTGTGTGTGTGTGTGTGTGTGTGTGTGTGTGGTGAAAAATCAAATTTCAACTAAAACAAATAAAAATGACCTAAAGAAAACTTAAGTTTCTTTGCATCTTAGTCGTCAGGAGCAACAGGAATTCGTCAAACGGACTAGTATGAACCTGAATTCATTGTAAAACTTCTTACAAAGATTTACCGTGGTTATTATAGACGGTGACACTAATAAGAATTGAAGTGGAAACATTTAAGTTTATAAGGTATATTCAGGTAATATTATGTATCCCAAACTCCCAGTGTACGACCAATCGGTATTACCTGTGCTACTGTGATTACCCGCGTAAAGGGTGATGTCCCGAGCGAGCCGAGCGAGTCCATACCGAACCGGGAGCAATCCGGAAAAATCCCGTCCGAGTGAAAATACGAACGCAAAGGTTAATGTCAAATCCTTGACCCCATCATAGATATCATTAGCGTCACATCCGCCTCGGTACCTGCAGTAGGAAGTTACTCTTGGTGTCCTTTTGTTGTAGTTCGGCAATCGACAATCGGGAGTCTCGAGTTGTCGAGGAGTATAGACAAGTCTTTGATCTGTGTTTAATTGTTCATGTTTGCGTGTCGGACAGACTCAGTACTCTTTATGTCCGCACCAAATAAATACAGCATCCGCACCAACACCTCACACCTTCTGCCAGCCTGTCGTATATGAACGCAATTCGAATCGGTTCGAGTAAATCTTTGGGTGCATGAAAATTTTTCTCAAATCGGACGGGCAGACCAGGCGTCTGACACAGTTTCGTAATTAAGTACCAAAAAATGATTGGTCTTAGTCATACAACAATGAGAGCGTAGGTAAACTTTTGCACATAATGCATAATGTTAATTTGTGCCAGTTTATACAAGTAGAACAACACCTCAACATCGGGGAACGGTCGCTAAGAGAGAGATCAAATACGTATGAGTCGGGACTGGAGTCGGACCCAACAACCGGGCCTTCTGGAGCTAAGAATACCCCCGGTCTTTTTGGACGCTTATCATGGGCGATCGGCCTTGGTTGCGGTTCACCTTTTCTTGGTTTTGCCCGGCCGTGCCGTGCGAATTCTCGCTCGAGTCGCTACATCACCTTTACGCGGTATTCCCCCCTTCGTCCCTCCCTTCATCACTCATGTTTATGAAACAATAATGAAATCATGTTAAAAAGGACCATAGTCGTGAAAAGAGGTGAGGAAAAAAAGACTGTTTAAAAATGTAACTGAAGAATGTCACAACTTGGGTTTATGGACATGAAAGATGAAGAGTGTACAACTTGACTTTATGGAATGAAAAGATGAAGAATGTTACAATTGGGTTTTATGGACATTGAAAGATGAAGAATGTACAAACTTCGAGTTTATGGAACATAAAGAATGAAGATGTACAACTTGTGTTTATGGGACATGAAATGATAGAGAGTAAAAGGTTTGTCCGACCAAGGAAATCAGACTTACACACAAACCACCGCACTAGAATAATAATCTCAGTAACGCACGG
>NW_011356194.1:8007-8220 GCF_000735185.1 Notothenia coriiceps
GGACCCTGGAGAGAGAGGAGACACCATGCTAACTGATGCTAACTGATGCTAACTCATGCTAATGGATGCTAATGGATGCTAACCAGAGATGGCAAAAGAACCCACATCCTTTACTCAAGTAGAAGTACAGATACTCTGTTAAAAGTAGAAGTACTGACTAAACTTCTTTACTCAAGTAAAAGTAAAGAGGGCTTTGAAATGTACTTCAGTAAA
>NW_011356194.1:9618-14836 GCF_000735185.1 Notothenia coriiceps
CCTGACTTGTCAGTGGTTCTCTCTCTATCACCAGCCTTCTGTCATCTTGGAAAACCGATATCAGACTGGTAGTTTGACAGCACCGCCGATCGACTTCTCAGTTACGAATCAGTGTGGCTAAAATGAAAGCTGCGTTAAAATATGCAAGTACGCGAAAGTCACATGTCCAGCTTATGTCAAACAAATTCTACCATGTGTTATACATCCAGAAATCACTCGAAATACTCCGTTTCCCCACAGTGTGACAATCGTAACATACAAACAAAGGGCCCTAGAAAACGTGTATACATAAAACAAAACGGGCCCTTGATAACCTGGGTATACAGTTCTAAAAAGTAATAATACTTTAAAAGTTTTCAAAGCTGCAGTTTTCAGTGCAAGTCAGCCTTCTTGAACTGTCTTGAAGTTGGCCGTCGTGAAGTCCGTCGAGATGCGGCCTGCTGCTGTACTGGCTTTGTAGCGTCTCGTTTTTAGGCATTCAACGTTAGCATTTTGCTCCTGCGGCCGACTAGATTTATTATTCAAGAAATTACTAAAAGAGGGTGACAGTGGATAACTATCCGGCCGAACAAACGTGATCCATCTCTTAAATTATTGTACCACAGACTTATTTCGAGCTAATTTTCGCAAACCTATGGAGAATTGCATGCGTTTTAGACGAAGGACCGGAAGACAGTTACTTCCGGGTTTATGGCTATGACGCCCATAATGCTAAACGGGAGCAAATGTTAATAGGGGACCCAATTATCCCAGTGGTGGCCGCCGGAGCTAACGGAGCCGCAGGGGGCTAGCTCCAGCCGGCATCCCGGAGCTAGCCCACTCGGCTCCGTTAGGTCCGGGCGATGGAGTCCGTTGTTATAACTGGAGATCAAGGAATGCAGCAAAACGCAGACTTGGTTCGCCTGCTGTAGTATTAGCTAAATAAATTATGTTGCACAAGGCTTATTTAGCTGAACATCGCCACAATTGTTCTGCTATGTATCGGTACTTCTTTTCTTAACGTCTGAATGACAAGCATTAAGAATAACAAAATATAGCTAATACTCTTGCAGATTGTCTCATTTGATTATGAATGTAACGTTTATATAGGGGAACTACACTGTTAGCAGTAACTTGGTATGCATGTATTTCATGTTAGCTTAGCTTCTTAGCCTGAGCTAGCTCTGTTTACTTCCAGTTCGGAGGCAGCAGGTCCCGCCTCGGCTCCGCCTCTTTGCCCTTATTTGGAGCAGGCGGGATTAGACTCTGACGTCGCTGTCGAGCCGTTAGTGGCCGACTCCGCCTACTAAGGGCTTCTCGGCAACTCTGCAGAATCCTATGGGTGACGTCACGGACACTACGTCCATTTATATATACAGTCTATGGTTGGTACGTGGGTTGGAGGGGGCCCATGAGTGCTCAGTGCCCAGGGGCCCCTGGAGGTACTAATCCGGCCTTGGTTCTGTGTAACACGAAACAAAAGGGAAAATTGTGTTGGTTAAACACGAATAAATAGTTTAAATGTCGTGACTATAACACAAAATGCCATTAAATACCCTAGATGTTCTTAGCCAGTTATTCTGAAATAAGAAAAAAAGTTNGGTCGTGGTCAACGTCAGATTTATTTCTAGAGCGCTTTAAAAAACAAACTTGTTGCATTTGTTTGAAAAGGATGTTTTAAAAAAAATCTGATGTCACCACATTTTCCTTTTGAAAAAAGAAACAAGCACGTAATTCAAGATAAGCTGTAACCAGATATTGCATGTTTGCGGTGGCATGTGTGAGTTCCCAGCTAGAAATGTTTGTTACCATTCGTTGTTCTAGGAATGTTTTCAGCGGGACGTTTTATTTTGGTTCCCAGAATGTTCTTCTGAAAGGTAGGATAACATTCTTTAAAAACATTCTTGAAATGTTTGGTGATAACCTTCTGTTACGACCCGTCCCCCTACCAAGCGGTAGTGGCTCGTGGGAAGACCTGCAACATAGAAACAAACCACACCAAACACACAGTATAGTTAACGGCGAGCATTTATTGATAGCACAGCCGTAACTTAAATGCCAACCGGCAAAAAGAACAAAGTCTGGAGGACGGCAAAAACAAACAAAAAGGAAGAAGGGGGCCTGGGCCAGCCACACCATGGGCCGTAGGACCCAGAACTTCCCTCCTCTACCCAGAGATCTAACACAACCCTATGGGAAAAACAAAGCCGCGAAAAACCTATTCTAACATCCTCCAGAGTTCACACAATAATATGACAGCAAAGAGAATTACGGATCCACACGTGGGGTGAGAGGCAATCCACGGATAGAATCCTCCGGCATCAGGACAGGAAAAGAAAGGCTCTCCTCCTACAGCTTCCCCTTTTTAAGTCCCCAGCTGACTGTAATTAGGACACCTGGGGGAGGCGGAGCCAGGGGCGGACCAGGTGTACCCGCGCAGCAGAGAGACAGAGAAAAACACACAGAGCACGTAACATTCCTAAAGCAAACAGACCCACTAATAAAGGTTGTGTGTGTAGTCAAAGCTGATAGAGCCTAGGCCTGTTTGCTGTTAGGCGTTACTGGCACTTCCTGGATACGTTGGAAAGTCTAGAGAGGTGTCAACTCAATGCTGGTTTTGGTATTCGTGAATAATTGAAGAAACACCAGCTTAATCATCAAAACATTTTTATTTTGGTAGTCTTAGATTACAATAAGAAGCTTGTGATTGCTATCCCTTCAGTAACACTAAAGAAACTCCTTGAAGTTGGATGTACTCAGATATGGGTAGCGTAGGTTTAAAATGTGTTTTACAAGTGTTGGCTTCAGGAGGTTCCTGCCTCTGTCTCTGTGATTATGTGTCCAGTGTGTGTGTGTGTGTGTGTGTGTGTGTGTGTGTGTGTGTGTGTGTGTGTGTGTGTGTGTGTGTGTGTGTGTGTGTGTGTGTGTGTGTGTGTGTAATTTAGGCAGTGAATGTTAGTCATTAGTGTTGGGCTCCAGGAACAGAGAAGGAAGGAAGTAATGCAACGAGGAGCCTTCTAGGGTTTCGTTGTAATCACCAGAGCAATTATGAGCAAGTACAAACACACACACACACACACACACACACACACACACACACACACACACACACACACACACACCCTAGAAGTATCAAGTTAAATTATGGTTCATTTCACTGTCTGTTGTCATGGATATCCTTCTGTGTTTGCAATCTTCCTCCCACGGTGTCACCAGACGATGTGTTTCATTGAGAAAGCTGCAGACTGAACCTACCTGTGAGAGGAATTAAAGGCTTTGGTGGGCGTGTAACGTTAACAATAAGTAGATTTGATCAACAGATATAAACGTTGCAAACACATGATCTCCCAAGCAGTGCTCTCTCCTGCTGTAACAGATGTTTCAGCCCCCTTACTTCCTTTTACTGTACGTTTATTAAATTATCATATGACTGTTCCTGTGATCAAATCTGACTCTTAGTTTCCCGTCAACCAGATGTGTGTTGGATGCAGTAAATACAAAAAAAGACAGATAGCACCACGTCCTAATTAGTCTCACTTCATAGAAGGTCTCTTAGTAGTAACTAGGCTTTATAAATGATTGAATAATGTGTTGAAAACCTTTGAATTCACTCGTAATCCCTTTGAAAAATAAATAAATACATACATAAATAGTGGCACAAATGTAATGCCACACACAAAGACATGTTTAAAATAATCCCAAGCCCAGAGAAAACACCTGAATCTCAGAGTTGCAGAAATGCAGTGCATTCATTTCCCTTGATATTTTTGCAGTTCTTCGAGAACTCGTGTTACCAGAAGCCTGTTTCCCTCGGCATAATATAGCAGCAGTTTGCTAAATCTGCTTGAGTCACTCTTTGCTCGGAGCGCTAACATGTCCGCTGGAGGAGGCGAGTTGTCCGCACAGAGAGGATATTGATTTCAGGACGTTTCCTCTTCTTACCTTTCACCTGAGTGTCAGTCGGACAGGCGTCAGACTCACGGAGCGCTGGGCTGGGTCAGAGGGCGTGGAGTTTGTTCTGTGTTTAATCTCTGGAGCCAATGTGTCTGGCTGCAGGAAGGAATTTCTTTAATGTGTGAGAGGGAATGGAAGTTCATCTTCACATGCTTTCTGCTACTGAAAGCATGAGAGGTCAAACAAATGTTTTCAATGCTTTTACTTCCTTATAGAACATTTTGAAAGACGATTTGTTTGACCATCTTGCGGTCTTCTTTGTGGGCTCGTTGCAGCACATCGACTCTAAATGACCTTGAAGCCGCTGTGGCTGTAAATGCTTGGGCTAACTTGTTGTGTGACTGTGTTGTGATTGTGTGTTTTAAATTGTCTGTAACTGTTACCATTCGTGGGCCAGGACTCTCATGAAAAATTGATTTTTAATCTCAATGAGACCTATCCTGGTTAAATAAAGGTAAAATAATAATAAATATAAAATAACATCTTGCCTTTTTTCAGCAAGATACATCATAATGCATCAGTACATGATATCGAGTCTACTGTGTGTGTTCATACAAACTTAATAAAGAGAAGTTTAAACAAAATGCTCCATTTGATAGACGTCTTAAAGGTCCCATGTCGTGCTTTTCCGGTTATTACCCGTCCCCTTGTGTGTTAGTTATGGAGGTTTTTCTGCATGTAAACGGTCTGCAGAGTCAAAACCCTCAAAGTACACCCTGTAGTGAGTAAAACTCTAACACAGAGAAGACCTGTCTATGCTGCCCCAGAACGCCTCGTTGGACATTTCTCTTTTTCCATTGTTTACTTCTTGGGTATGGTGACGTAACCATGCCCAAATGGACCAATCCATGGAGCTCCTCACACACACAATCACTCAGCCTTATCTTTTCTCAGCCTCGGCTCCGTGGATCTCCACTCGCGTGTGTGTGCTCAGCCTGAGTTCCTCTGTGTCTCGCAGACCCCACGCAGCAACCAGGAAACGACAGTAATCCAGCTCACACAGTCCGCCAACACGGCACCCAGAGCCCACGCAGCATTCTCATCTGTTTGTCATTACTGGTGTCCTTTTCTGGTTGCTAACAAACGCCATTGTAACACATAAACACACATCCAGCTCCAACAAGCCGTGTAGGACAGAGAGTGAATACACATACTATACAGAGATGCTGTTTGAGAAACCAATGTGAGTTTGGAACATTGAACAATATAAATGTATTCTAGTAGACCTCAACAATGGAATTATGATCAGTAGAAATGGCCATGACATGGGACCTTTTAGGACTTT
>NW_011356195.1:0-4224 GCF_000735185.1 Notothenia coriiceps
ACTTTACCCCTGCCGATAAGCAGTGAGCTGATTATCGAGCCTTCATTGTAACAGTCGCGGGTGCACCGTGTGTTTGCGTGTGGGGAGTGCTTTTGTGCGTGCTCTATAGTGCCCGTAATAGTGTTCACTGGAGTCCAGCACCTCCACTCAAAATACCTTCCTGCGCCTCTGATTATATGCTTATTGTGCTCATGAGATTGCTATGACTATAGAATAAATAGACACAATCACTAATCCCAGGTTCTGATGGGCTAGATACCAACGAGGGGAATAGTCAGAAGAAAGTTTAGTTTGCAATATTGAAAGTAGCAAGGTCGAGTGCAGAGACTGAGAGAACACAAAGAGGTAGTCAGAACAGCACATCTTTCCGGCCTTCACTTTGTATGGGAGCCGCGCTCCCCCGCAAAGCTAGGAAGCAACATTATGGTTTCCCACTATATCTGAAGAAACGTTAGAGAAAACAAATTACTATGATGGTGCCAGAGTAGGGAGGGACTTCCACAGGTCGGCCGAATGCTGATTGGAGGATCGTGTTGCCAAGAGACTCTATCTGAGTCTGCACCAACCAAAGAGAACCAAGTCTAAACCGCGGTATCTTTTCAGCTAGTATTGACCAATCATAAATGTACGGGCAACTCCCTGTGTAATAAAATTGTATGCACGCACGAGGTTCGAGGCTCTTGACGGATTTGGTTGTTACAGATTACAGCTTTGCTGCCTGTGATTCCCAAAGACGTGATGAGTCCTTGGCCAAGTGATATATATATTTTGCTCTCTTTACAATAAATAGTTAAACTTAGAAGTTGTCTGTCTTTTCTGGAATTCTGAACCCAACAGTACTACTGCCTTATTAGGCCCATATTGAGCACAGCATATTAAGACCAAAACTCATGTACAAAAACTTCCTTACTTGCAATAAATAAGCACTAATTAGAGGGTTATTGAGGAAAAACTCAACTAATGGTGTATTACTTGTAGAATGGTCATGTAGAATAAGGCATTAATAAGTGTTTTATAATGACTAATAAAGAGCCAATATACTGCTAATATGCATGTCAATTAACAACTAGTTGATGGTTATTTTTTGTACCTTAATATAAAGTGTTACCAATAGATGTTGTCACATCTCAACGTCTTGGAAAATATACCTCTTTTGATATCATTTTATTCTGAAACAATGTTGTAATTAGCCATACTAGCATCATACTTTGGCTAAGACTGACATAAGTATTAAAACTATTCTTTGGTTTATGACCAATTATTTTCCAAACTAACGACATTACCATCGCGATAAGTTGTGCTTCTTGTTTATTTTTTATAAGCAAATGTGAGCTTGTTAATTGGGAGTGACTACAATGTTTGTTGTAGACTATAACTTTATTATCATTAGAGGCTCTAAATGTAATATAAACAACTACTGTGTGAGTATGGAGAAAAGTTTTAATAGATAAAGGGTTTGGAAGTTGATTTAGCCAGATAAAAGACGGGGGAGGGGACCAAATACAGCATGAAGATGAATCTCTGATGAAGACTGAAGATTAATTGCTGACCTGAATACACATTTGATAAAGCTATTTGTATTTCAAGCCGGGAAAAGTATATCCGCCCCTCTGCAGAGAGAAACTCACAGCTACAGCCGCATGCACCCTCCCTTCCATCGATTAAGAACAATGGAATTTATGGGCTGGATGATTGATAACAGCGGTGTCTGCCTTTGACACGTAAGAGCAGACGGACATCTGCAGACATCAATCCTGCTAATCAAATCGCTTTTCATGGTGAACGACTTAGACGAGAGCAGATTAGAATGAGTAACATGGTTGTTGTGTCTCAGAGGAAGACTGTAACAGAATAAATTACGCTCATTCTGTGTAAAACGGATAATGACGTTATTCAATGCCTTCTCACAAGGAGCTGGGGACGCGGCACAATAAACAAATGGTACAAAGAAGACGCTCTGTCATTGTGCAGATATGAAACAGCTTTCAAGGAGTTTGGGTCTTTACTACAGCTCCATCGTTATTACTATTTATAAAGTAATTTACACCAAATATTGGTTTTGTTGCCTCTTCTAGTTTAAGTTTCTGATAATTTTGGTAAAAGGAGTGTTCTTTGTTGCATCTGTTAGGTTGTCATATTTGTTATATTTCTTCTTCGTTTGAATCAGAATCAAACAATGTAGAAATTATGCAAATCAAAAAACCCACCCCTCAAGGACTGCATCCACAAATTAATTAATTAAACAAAATCAGGAAATGTTGCACCTTTACATGTCATTGTGTCACTGTAAATCTACTTTGTATTCTCTTTTGCTGCTCATACTGTATTCATCACTGCTGTAATTGGTTTGTTTTTTTAAACTGCACAGAGAGCAGCCTGTTAAATACAATTGTACACAAGTATAATGACGATAAAGATCTTCTGTAACTATGGTTATAAAAGTGTGGAATATTCCCAGTGCATTTACTCACATCAAGAAATACTAATCCTTAATTGGATTGTAACCATGCGTTGCAGTCTGCAGCACACTCTAGCCCCACACACAGATCATTTGCCAACAAATTCCTGCACATTTCCATAAAATCCCAAAAATAGCAATGGCAATTTTTTATCTCGAATATTCCTTAAATGTTGCAACCCAGAGATGGAGTACTCGAGTCCTGCCGATTTTCGTGACTCGACTCGGACTCGTGCACTGATTGACGCGACTCAGACTCGTGAATTTTTCCCCCCACGATGACTCTGACTCGACTTGTACATTGACGTTCTGACTTGGACTCGGACTTGTGAATTTCCCCCCCCCACGATGACTGGGACTCGACTTGTACATTGACGCTCAGACTCTGACTCGAGCAAGTTTTCTTTGGAGTCTGATGTCCTCTATCCTGGCGTGTGCACCTGCGAGGCGAGTTCAGTACTGGGCCCCGCTATTCCAGTCTAGAGACACACCCCGCATCGTGCTGTATGCTTTCACACATTCTGCTTCCACATTGGAAAAGAGCAGCGCAAAATGCTCGTTATGTGGAAACAATATTGAAGAGAAGGCTCCGTAACACATGACTAAGGATCGAGTTCAGACATATAGGCTGTGTTGAACACTATCATCAGAGTAACGTGATCTTATCAATAAATAAAGATTCAGCCGATAATACCAAAGCACATGGCTAGCATGTTAAGTAGCCATGTGCTAAGTAGCCATGTGCTTTCTGGGGCTTAATCTTTATTGATATCATTTAAACATTCACTATAGTAATTGTAGCGTCCCCGGCTGAATGATGGTCAGACTCTCTATACGTTGGTATCTGTTTATTGATCACCCTTGCTTGTATACAATCACTACCAATGATTAATGAGGAGTTCTTGAGTGACTGCGATTGAAGAATTGATGGTTAGTTACTGGTTAACAGACTGGGGGGTACTGTATTAATGAATCATTTGTTAATGGTTAGTCAATGAGGAGTTCCTTTGATTGAAGAACTCCTGTCCCACCTCCCAAACTTTCTTTTTAGTTAGTAATAATTATTGTACTACTTTTTTAATTTGTTTTACAGAGTTTTTATTATTAATTAGTTTTTTTCTTCTTTTTTGAGAAAGGAAGTGATTATTTTGTAATTGTAAAAGAACGTGTAACCCAGGTTATGATGCTGTTGACTAATTTACGTATGTTCCCTTAACGCCACACTGACAGAAGAGACACACGTGCCGTGCGCAAATCACCAGACCTGCGTGACTATAGGATAGCGGGAGATAAGGAAACATGGAAAGAGTGGACGTTATTCCTCCTCTTCTGTTAGCATTGACCTGGTGAGTCAGCAAAAATTAGCATAACGTAGCCTGCTAACATATCGGCTTTTGCTACTCCACTGTATGATATGTATCCTTAAAATAGTTTGAATTGTGTTGAATGAGGTTATGAATGCTAGAATAGGAGATAATAGATATATTCTATGAATAGAATATGAATGTTTTAATGTTAATCTTGTTAGCGGCCAAGCTAATGCTGCTAAGCTAATGGAGCTAAGCTAATGCGGCTAAGCTAGATGTGACGCACTTTGTGACCTGTGTCACAAAGGAAGCCTTGTGAGCTAATGTGAACTAATGTTGAATTATTTGAACTGTATGTTGATTGATTGAGATGAGATTGCAACTGTTCTGCACACATGTGTGCAGGCTGTTTTTTTTGTTGAGGGACAAAGTTCTCTCTAACGTCCTGGAGCGTAGTCA
>NW_011356196.1:0-5777 GCF_000735185.1 Notothenia coriiceps
CGGAAGAACTGCGCAGCTCATGTGTACACACACACACACACACACACACACACAAACAGGTTTAACAGCCCCAGGAAGGCAGCGGCTGTAACACAGGGAACTTTTTCAGCTGGTAATTTGTATAACATGTATGAAAATCTGGAAGACAAGGTGCAAAATGATACTAAATCAGACGATCATAAACAGTGGCACCATCGTGAAACAGGTTATCACTGAACTAAGGAGAAGAAAAAGCCTGGACAAATCCCAGACTCAGCCATGGGGCGTTTTGAGTCTGTGACCGAACTGAGTCTCATTGGAATATAAACGTGCTCTCTTTATGTTATTTATATATTTATGAATTGTGTTTCATGTGTATTATTAATGTAACTTGTGTATATCATGTACTGCCCAAATAATATAAAATAAAGTTTAAAAAAAAAAAAAAAGAAGTACAGAAACACGTAACTCTGGATTTGTTTTAATGTTTGAGGTGCAATAAACAACACAGCAGCTTTTTGGCATGTTAAAACTATTAAGTTCTGCCTCGCTCATGAGAGTAACAGCTGGCGAAATTACAGCCTCGCCTACTGATTTCAAATGTGTGCTCTAAAATGATATTTATAACTGACTATTATCATTATTATAAGCAAGACAATAAATGGCAAAGATATGTAGAAAATAAACCTCTTTAAGATACGTTCATAACGAACGTAACGTGGGAGAAAATACTTTTCTCGCTAAACGTAATTGAGAATGCAGTTTAGTTCTGTGGGAACGTAATTTTTAGGAGACAGGGTTGCCATAATACATTCTGACAAAAAATACAAATTATTATGAATACAAATAAAATAAAAGAAGCCTCCCGTGAGTTACTACAAGCTATAAAGTAGATTTTAAAAACGTTTTATAGAATAAAAAGCTCACTGCAGGACGTTGTAGAAATACGTAAAGGACCCTCATTCACATTGGTGTTGTTTGCGTGGTGCAGACACGTAAATGTAGCAAAGTTTGTGACTCCACCACACAATGCGGTGTTAAGGAGTCGTGGTGGAGTCACGCATTCTGGTGAGATCAGGTTGGGTGGACCATAAAGAAAGCAGACCTTACAACAATGTGTAGGTGGAGTTTAGGGTCTTGTCACTGCCTCCGATTACCACCTTGAAAATACGCCTATTGCTATATACAGTATGTCCTTAAAAAGGTAAAGCACATTTTTGAGGGGTCAACAACATGATATGCTAACTGCCAGATATACATAAGAGGATTAGGGCAACGTGTTTTTTGAGTTCAGACCATAAGTGAATTTTTATTTTTAGTTCTGAGAAAAACATCTGTATATTTAATCTGCCTCCCTACAGTATGTGGCCCTAATCCTCTTTTGTACAGATATAATATTGTTTGGGATTTTGTTTGATTAATTTACCTGACTAAAGAAATGTGCCTCTCCATACTTTTCTTGAACTAAACATAAATCAATTGAATGTATCATTTTCTATCGTCTTAGTATATATTCCAATGTCAAGCTCTATTTTATAATTGGACTGTGTGTGTGTGTCTGTGTGTGTGCGTGCGTGTGTATGCGTGTGTGCGTGTGTGTGTGTGTGTGTGTGTGTGTGTGTGTGTGTGTGTGTGTGTGTGTGTGTGTGTGTGTGTGTGTGTGTGTGTGTGTGTGTGTGTGTGCGTGCGTGTGTATGCGTGCGTGTGCGTGTGTGTGTGTGTGTGTGTGTGTGTGTGTGTGTGTGTGTGTGTGTGTGTGTGTGTGTGTGTGTGTGTGTGTGTGTGTGTGTTTGCTTGATAATTTCGGTCAATAGGGCAAAAGGGCACGTTAACGCTGTTCCCTGGGGTTCCTCTGTAACTAACTTGCCTTACAATATAATTTATTTTACTTCACAACAAAAAGATTATGATATTAAAGATGGGTTCGAGATAAAGACATACATTATTAATGACCAGTGTTTCAGTCATGTTGCAAGCCCCTTCACATCCCCATGTCCAACCCCCAGGTCTCGTTAGTTAATTACTCTCGTTAGCCGGCTTAAAAGTGGAATCTCCCCAAAGCCTGACGCAGATTTATCAGCGTTAATTGAAAGGTAATTCCAAATCCTGCAGGTGTAGCTCAGCCGATGCTTCCAAAAGTGAAGTTAAAAGGGCCAAGTGAAGAGGAGAGGCGTATCTGTGCTGCGGTATATTTGACAACACGGCCATGGAGACTCCTGTGCTTTCTGTCTACATGTCTTGGCCCTTTGTACTTCCTCCTCTCGCTCTCATCGTTGCTTATTCCCACACCTCCCATTCTCCCCACTCCAGTTTAGAACCTCCCATCTTCTTCCTCTATATGCTCTCTCAAGATTCCTCTTAATAATTAATCTCCGCTCCTGCTACAGAGAACACAAACCCTGCAAAAAGGAAGAGATGAGAAAGAACTACCCTTCTAATAACACCTCTCAGCAATGCCACCGCGGTCAGGAGCCCCAGGCTTTTCTGTCTCTCTCTGTTTCTCTCTCCCTCGCACCCCTTTCATTGCACCCTCTCTCCTAACTCCCCTCCCCTCAGCGCGCGCACACATTATTTTCTAGCCCCGAGCATGCCCAAGATGCCCCCAGCTGTGAGAAAATGTCAGACGTTTACCACCCACCACCCTCCTCACCAAATATGCACACTCTCACAAACACACGCAGCACAAGAGCATACAGTACATGCATGCACGGTAACACACTGGGATGCACACACCCTCCTTCGACACACAACAAAACGGAGCAAATCTCATTAGTCAGAGGTTGGATGCCATTGATGTTTGCTTCTCTCTGGTCTTGGTGGTGGGATGTGGTTTGGCTCATGCTAGAGAACCCACAGCAACACCACGGGTTAAGCCGATTACATTTTTAGGGGAGCAGGGAGACCTGAGAGTTGGAAGGATCGCGTTTTGTTCCACTCCTCCCTAGCATCTCCCCTTTTTTCTCCCCCTTTTTCTCGCTCTATTGATTTATTCATATGCTCCTGTGGTTTAGCCACCATGGGCTTATGGTTGCATTCATTGACTTGAGCTGGAAATGATTTCAAATTCAGTGGATTACATTTGTGAATATTGAATAAAGAGACAAATGGGTAAAAAGGGAAGCGAGTTCCAGGGGCGGAAATCGCACAATGACTCACTAATACCGCCTTGTGAAAATAGACCAACGTGATAGCAATACTCAGGTTGATGAGTGGATATTACCTTGCTGTTGGCTATATTTAAACGTGAATATGTGAATAGCTGAAAAGCCGGAACAAATTACAAGCTACCAACAGTATATCTGTCATTTCCATGCCCTTTATCCCCAAGCTTTGATCCAGCATCAGTTGTAGTTTGATAGAAAAGGCTTGGCGTATTCAATTACATACAAAGTCGGGCTAAATGGATAGTACACATCAAAAAATAATTCCCCATTTGGAGATAAGGATGAATGAATCCAAGGTCTGCCATTAAGATATAAAAGTGAGTATAGCCAAAGTCATTACATTGCGTGGTGTCTGGTCATTTCATGCATGTGTCCACTGCCAGATGGTGAAATGCGGACCAGCATGTGAGTCAAACTGGGTGAGAACAGAGGTCTCTCTGGTGTTGGCAAAGCCGTCCCCATCGATTGAATCCTCATTACCGTTCTCTCATAATTGTGGTTTTTTATTTTTTTATCCCATATTCTAATGGCTGCTGTTGCATGTAATTATGTACCAATTATCTGCTTGCCTCGAACTGGTGTTCCATCGCTGTAATGCAAAGTCAGATTGTGTCTTTTGCACTCCCGCTGCAAGGATGGTTCACTTAGGGTAAGGTTACTCCATAGTGGACATGTTGGATGTTTGCCTAAAATCACCACTAGCCTTAGTGTTTTAATGTGTTCATTGGTTTAGTTCCAATGATGTCCGGCCCACTCTGTGATGCAGAAGGATGATTAGTCTGCAATCTTGAGGAGGAAAAAAATCATTGATAGGTATTTTTCTCCCTCCATTTTCCTCCCCTCGAGTCAAGTTCATTCTTTGAAGTCGGGGCATGTATGAAATCACTTGATCTTTATTTCTTTAAGTTCATTACTTATTTTCTAGTTGTGTGCATGTCATGCATTTTTAACAAACCCTTTGAGTTGACTTTGTGATGTGTTGTAGCAGGGAACATCAAAGGGATCGCTCTCTCTGTCTCCCTTTCTCTCTCCCTCTCTCATTCTTTAGCCTTTTTATCTCTTTCCCCCTTTTTATAGTCTGAACTGGGAGCCCACAGAGCTTTTCTTTCAAGGCAGCAATGTGACAGAAAGGTAAAGGAAAGAGAGGTAGAGGACTGCCATTGTTGTTGTTCTTAAACTAATTTAAACTTTTGTTCATTCCCATTCAGACCATTAAGTATGGTTGCATGCCAGCGATTAGATAATGAACACTTGTATTACTCCCGGAGGCAGGTTTCTTATAGACTTAAACACTAAATTGCGTTTTTACTGCACTTTTTGACCCAAAAATAGCTACATGGAATTGGGTGACTTATTCTTTAGCATTTCATTAATACTTGTAGTATGATAACATAATGAATGTGATTTATTTTTATTTCTACAGATATTCAATCACCGATGATTTACACCAATCTGTCTTGGAAACAACACACAGACGAGAATACTATATTGTATAAATGTGAAAGGATTTGCAATTGTTTTCCTCCTCTCTTTGTGAATTGAATGTATTGTCTCGGAAAGGCTTCTATCTAAAAACTATCAATAGTTAATTAATTAAGAAAAACAGGGTCTTTGAGATGAATTACGATAATTCAATAGACATTTAGAGAGACGTATATATATGCTAAAGACATGGCTTTATAGATGGCGAGTCAAGTATGACATTTCCATCAACTTTGTAAATAAATATGTCTTATCGTGCTAAATACACTAAACTAATGATGTTAGCAAGATTAATACTATGCATTTAGCTCAATGCACTTTGTCTAGACTCTAGAGCAGTGGTGGCGAACCTTTTTCCTCTCAAGGGCCATTTCAATTTTTTCAATATCCTCCGAGGGCCGTACAAATGATTGACCTCTGCTTAAAAACACTCAAATCACATTTGGCCTTTCTTTCATGCTGCGCAAAGAAAAAGCAACCTCTTAATCCAGATATCTCACCATTTGTTCTTAAATGTTGAAGTTAAAAGCATCAATCTGGTGCACTTTGAGAGCAACATTAGGAGATCTATACATCTCTCAACACCCATATGAAACAGAACTGTAAGCAGATCTCTTTTTCTATATGGATATTTTACAAATCACTCCCTTTTTAAACTGTATTCTTGTTTATTAATAACAACTTTTTTTTTTACTGTCATATAGTATTCTGTACCTGTTTACTTTATTCTCTTATTTTTGTATAGCTATGATCATATACAGATGTGCCTTTACCTCACTGGTTGTAGAAGCTTCTTATATTCATTAGCATAGCTAGCTAACCAGATGCTAATAACAAGAAAGTTATTGACTGTATGATCAGTATGACAGATGAACAGATCGCCACTGGGCTTACAACTAAAGACACAGCCACGCAAAAACTGCGGCATGTATACGGCTCCTTATGGATACTGCAATTTATGAAGTGCCAGAGCGGCGTTGTGTTGCTCTCCGTCAGTACTACACCCCTGTCAGACGAGACACACACCACGTGATGACACGTTAGGCTTGTGTTGTGTTCAAGGACCCTGACCTTGGCCAGGAAAAACAGGCACTCGCTTGTTTAATCTTTTTTAGATCTAGATTTTTTTTTTCATCCGTTTATAAATGACCT
>NW_011356197.1:0-2955 GCF_000735185.1 Notothenia coriiceps
CAACAGCACTCACTGCCTCGCAGCCGGAGCAGACAGTCAATTGTGTCCCCTTCCTCTACGACTAAGTCTATTGGTCAGCACCCATCATCTCCATCCAATGACTTTGACTGGGACCAGTTAAAATCTGGTCCAAAGTCAACAAAGGGAAGTAAGACCGGAAATGGGACATCGAACAGCAAAGGAGGAATCGGAGACAAGAAAAAAGTCAAGAACAGCGGATCAACCCAAAGTCAGGTTCTGGAGTACGAGATGACACAGTTTGACAAGAGGATGGCTCTCAACAAATCAGTAGCGAACATTTCAGTGAAGGATCCCCATTGCAAGATCGTGATCGGTGGTTCAAATCGGCAGGAAAGGGGGCAGAGCCAGGATCAATTATTCATCCAGCAGCAGAGCTGCTCTGAGAAGAGGAGGAACGGCATCATGACCAACCCCAAATATCATCAACAGGGTAATCAGGTTTTCCTGAGTAGGGTATCGGTTCCTCGGACTGTACAGAACAGAGGCCACCAGGATGTTCTAGAGAACTATCCCATTGGGGAAACAGAACTAAGCCTTAAACAAGCCCTGAAACTGCAGATTGAAGGATCAGACCCTGGGTTTAACTACAAAAAGGAGACTCCGTTATAGCTGGTAAGAGATACTTTTCAAAATAGTCCTTAAGAATTTAATCTTGTGGCGAAAACATCAAGCATTTGTCTCAAAGTTCAAATGAAGTCAGGGTGATGTCACGTAGGCAAGGCTTGTCTCTTCATTTGCAGTGGCTAATAATTAGGCTGATAAGTGACTTTTAGTTAGCACTCTACTGCACTCAAAACAACCGTTAGTAATTGGAGTTAATCAGACTTGCATGAATAATGCTTCAATCTGGATAAGCAGACGTTTTGCCCTCCCAAACAACATTAACCCAGATCATTCCTGTACTGTTTCAGCTGTCTTGAATGCCATTCGTCATGCAGACATTGGAGGGAATGTGCCAAAGCAACTGTTTTCATCTGCGTAAAAAAAAAATACTGGATGTTTTTTCTCATCATGGGGAGACCTCAAAACAAAACCAAGGGACGATTGTTGAATGCAGCTTATGTGAACTGATACATCGATGTGCCTACATCTGTTACAGCCTTCTTCATGTATTCATGCAAACTATCATTTTAATTTAATGTAATGCTATTTAATAAACAGTGTATGCACTTTTAAGAGTAAAATGACAGACATGCATTTGTTCTATTCACTTTGTATCCCATCCATGTTTTATCAAAGTAACTGTTTGAGAGAAACATACCAATGTTTTTTTATTATGTTATATTATGTTTGTCTCTTTGTTCACACTGACAGCAATGTACCACTGAGTACATTGTCACAAGACCAGAGGACATAACAGTAACTCATGCCGTGGTATGATTTCTAAAAGCATTGATAGTCTGCCTTTCTAGAGACCCAAACAAATCTGTGTTAACCGTGGATCAGTGTGCTAAGCCTACGTTGTGTGTAATATGTTAATAGCAATGGCAATTTTCATAACAAGCATATATACAAGCATATTTATTTTTTGGAAAAAAGCCACTTTTGCTCCATTTTTTTTGTTGCATTACGCTAAACCATGGTGCTGTGTTCAGAAGTTGCCTGCAGTTATTTTTGGACTCCCAATTTTGTTGGTTTTGTGTATTATTACAAATATGTAAGAAAGAGGGAGGTTCATTTCAAATGTAAAAAAAAGTTCATTTTGTCCCTATGGGATTTCTCAGTTGCTTGTGTGTTATTATTTTGTGTTTGCGTAAAACTATTTAAATAACCCATTGTGTACCGTCAGCAAACGTCTGGTGCTAAATGCAGCAATTTCAAGTGAAAGCAGTGTTTTAAAAAAATTACAAAAAAACAAATACATCTGTCTGCAGAGTTACGTGTACTGCAATGCAAGAAACAAAATCAAAGCTTTGTTTCCTTCTTGTCATGTGGTTCATTTCCAGTCATTCCTGCTGGATTTTTTTCAGGAGCATGGCACAAAATGGTTTAAAAAGGGTTCAGCCATCAAGACGACACATAGCTGTGAATGATATGCAGAGTTGTAAAGCCAAAGTTTGATCCAACGTAATTCTGTCCCACCTCCTCCCTGTGAGAAGCTGGAAATCGGTTCAACAGGACTTAACCCCTCGAGAGAGGAAGGGGGGGAGGTGCTCGACTGTGACGCTGAGGGAACTGAAACATCTGTTTCTCATGAACTGTGTGGAGAGCTGCGTTAGCGTTTACAGGCTCTGTCATATTTTTACAGGCTTTTCATTTTGTCAACAGTGAGCTATTTTTTGCCAAGAACTAGGATCGGGGGGGGGGAGTAGAAACGTATCGCATGCACAAACACTCAAAAGCCCTAGTGAAAGCATCAGCTCTTCAGTACTACAGTAGCTCAAACGTCCGCCATGAAGGGTCATTAGAAGGATTCAAGGCAGGATGGGGTCTAGAAGCAGTGTTGGAAAACATTCTGTATAGTCTTATTCAGCAGTTTCTCGTTTGTCTTGACTGTGTTTCGTCATCTTTGAGTTGACTGTCAGTGATTGGATTGTAAATAGCTTAACATGTAAATTCAACCTTCATTTAAAAATAATTCCTGTATTATATGAAGTGGAATTTTCTGATGTATATTAAAGTGCTTAATAAACATATTTGCTTTACTGCTGAAAAATAAATGCCTTTTTTTTGATAATTTATTTACATGCTAATAAAATGTGATCTTGCCGGTGGACATTTAAATTCATGTTTAGTATGTGATGGTAAAATAAATGGATTTCTTTGAGCCGAATACTCCTGAATCCAAGGCCAACCAATAAAAAATGTCCTATAATATGCCATTCATTTTTAATTGAATGACCAATTTATATATTATAAATACATTTTATAATACATTTCGTAGTATTGTATGTCTTAACAAACAATTAGGTATATCAGAAAAACTGCCAAAGG
>NW_011356197.1:2976-8664 GCF_000735185.1 Notothenia coriiceps
CCAGTGTATTCCCATAGTGTATGTTTACAAAAGTTAAGTCCATGAAGTGTCTCGGCTAAGAGAACATACAAATAATTAACAAAATTAAAATCCAAAAAAACGCTATTTAGTAATGCTCATATGTGAAGACAGTCCTCACTGTTTTAGCATCCACATCATAATAAAATACACAGCAAAAAGCCGGACAGCCTATCCCCTGTGTGCCTTGGCAGGCTGATGGCAACTAGAAAATTGTCAAATCCTTAGTGATTACTTGTTTTTCTTTCCTATCGCAGATAACTTGATTTTCTTGGAATCCAAACGCCCTTTTTTTATCCACTCCATTTAATTGAGGCTGCAAAAACACGAGCTATGCTTTGAATAGCTACCTCCATGTTGGTCATTTGGTGGTGGAGGGCCAAACCAGGACACGGCAGGCATCAAAACAGATGGATCAAGCTGAAGTGGAACAGATAAGTGTGCCAAGTGCTATCAACAACCCCCCCAGAGCGCACTGAGATCACCTCAAACAGGATCTGCAAGAGAGATCAGATACAGAGATGGTGTCAGGATTTGTCTCCTTTAATACACATTTGATGAAATACTATATAAACGCTACATATCCCCCGTCATGCTCCTTGGTTGATACTATAAATCATATCTTGTGTAAACGTTTAAATTCAAAATAGATGTAATAAATGTCTTTCCATGCATCTCGATGAGTGAGCAACATTCCAGCTTTTGGCTCAAAGAGTTAGGATTGGACAAAGTTGTTACACAAACTAAATTGGCTTTGCTTCCTTCACCTAAAACATTTTTTCCGCAGAGCAGCTTAAGAGGTATTTAGATTTTTGGCCTTTCAGCACAGCCTTCCGTGTCGGTTTGGACAGGGTGTGTGTTAACGATTAAACCATCTGGCGCTGATGTCATGTAACGTCCAAGCTTAGAGGGTCTCCTCCATCTGCACATGACCACATCTGGTTCTTCTCCACCCATGCCCTTGCTTTGGATACAGTGCTAACAAGCTCCCACGCAGTATACACATCATGGCGACAGTTGTGGTCAGCTAGTTCCAGACACATTTCAAACCCAATAGCATGAATCTATGTGCCATTAAGAGCTGTATGTGTGCAGGTTTTCATGCCTCAAAAACACACATTTCCTGAATAGCAGTTTTTAGCTCGAGCTAGCAGGAGCTACTGAGTGAAACCAGCTGCTTTGTTGTTTGGTTGCACTGAAAACCTGAATACATATGGCTCCAAACTGGCTCAAGGTAATTACAGAATGAGAAACATGTTGATTGTTGTGTCCTTGAACATTTTTCTCAGTTTGCCTCGAAGGACCTTCAGAAGGAATGCAAACATTGAAGATATGTGTGCCGTTTGGCAGAGCTGTGTGCTGGCTGTCTGGCTTCCAGCTCTCTGTGATCCTGTCATGTTGTGTTTCAGAACAGCTCATCATCACAGGGTACAGGTGTAACAAGACAGAATACATCAGCCCAGTTGACAAGCCTGTGAGCAAAACACCTCCAGTGTGAGACCTGGTGATTTCTGTAATGGTTTTCTAGGAGTGATGTTTTTCAGTGGGTGGAAAATGCAAGCAGAGTGGACCAGGATTAAAAAACAAGATGCAATTTCAACTGTTTCTTCAATCACTAAGGTATGATCAAGCACAGTATTGCTGAAAAAGGACTTTAGTGCTCCTCAAATCTTGTTTCCATGGAGACATTTCAGTTTTTATGCTCTTTTTCATTTTCAATCAAATCCATAGTTATTCCCTAATTGCACAGTGAAAACATCTCAGTGGACAAAATGTCATTTAATGTCATTGAACATTTTGTAACGTAGCAATCATTCATTTTAACTATCATGGCATATAAAATGTCATAGTATGGTATTTCATCAAAAGTTAATAATATAGTATATAAGAAAAATGTCATAACTTTTGTCATGAAATACTGCATCTCATTAATATGTTTGATTATTATATAGGCATACAACAAGTAAGGGATAATGTGCTGCGACGCGGTCATTATGGTGAAAAGAACACCGACAGGCTGATCAGGAGCCCGACGCGAAGCGGAGGGATCTAGATCGGCATGAAGGTGTTCTTTTCCCCATTGTGACCAAGTCGCTGCACATTATCCCGCTTATTACATGGCCACATTCTCAACAAAGTAACGCTATGACTCCCACTATTAATTGAGATGCTTTTATGGATTTAGAAAATGATTTTATTGATTTAAAAAATAGTTGTATGTATTGATTTAAATTGACATGCATCCGCTAAGAAAAATAGTCCGTTGTTACTGTTTGAACTAACGTAGCAACGGCAGGAACTGCTTCGATAGCGTTTTTGAGGAGCTTTTTGATTACAGATTTGAAAACATCGCTGCTTGCTTTAAAAGTAGCACAATTCATTATGTCAAACCTTGGAAAGTATCTAGATATCCCTGCCCTAATGCCAAAGTAACTGGCAACTGAATATGTGTCACCGTTTGATGTCTATGTCTGCACCGTTGCGTAAAAAGGAGGATTTCTGCCCGTTACTTCTCCGCTGTTTTCTTGTCGCTCTTGTCTTGTCAGTTAGAAAGTTTGCTTTTCGGCCAAACTGTATACAGTTAAATCAAACAGACTTGTGCAGATGTGAGCGTCCTTAACAACGGTCAATAAGTCCTTGACAGCGGTCTGTCTGTTCGGTATTAACAACGTGTCACGTGTTCTGAATTGACCAATCAGAATCGAGTATTCAACTAAGCCATGTAATAACAGCAGGTAAAACATAGGATAAAACACCACAGCTACAAATTCACCTCCTCCGGCGCCCAAAGGCCAGTCGGAAAAGGTGGGTCTTTAGCTGCCCCTTAAAAATCTCAACTGAGACAGAGGCTCTCAGTTTCTGGGGGAGTTCATTCCAAAACGGTGGGGCCACCGCCTCAAAGGCACGGTCCCCCTTAGTTGTTAGCCTTGTTCGGGGCACCCTTAGGAGGCCTTGCTTAGAGGACCCTCAGGGCCCGGGTTGTGCTGTGAGGGTGGATAAGGTCGTTGATGCAGGCTGGGGCTTGGCCATGGACAGCTCTATATGTGAAAACCAATACCTTGAATTTGGTTCTGAGATGGACAGACACTATATTGCATAATTAAAATTCATGCGATATAGTGTGTCACAACATTTTTACTAATACATATATCGGTTTTTTTCTGGTCATAAAAAGTGTCAAAGAATCGCCTCCGACACAAAAAAGGTAATTTATAAAAAGTCTTCGGTCAGTTTAAAATCCATTAAATAGTCCTATCAAAGCAATAAAGGTTACAGTATATGTCTAAAACATGTAATAAAAAGATAGTCTTGACATAGTCATAGCATACTATGTAAAAAAAAGCATGTGATGTAATTTAAAAGACATAAAATAGTATGCTATTACAAATTGTAAAATTGTCATAAAAGTCATAGAATAGTATGTTATAAAAATAGACGTAAAAAGTACTAATATAGTATGCTATAAAAATCATTAAATAGTATATAATGTCATGACATGTCTTTAAACGATCATAAAACATGTCATATGATATAAAAATGCCATGGTCAAATGTGCCATTAAAGTGTAAAACATGTAAAGGATTTAAGAATGTCATGAAACATTTGCAATATATATAGTTATAATTATGTCATAAAAGGTCATCTCACAAGAGTTGCAGGAAGTATATTCTGTCATAAATAAGTTGTTAGCTTAGCACACTGTGGGAGTGAGATGGTAAATATATTCGGTTTAATGTGTGCACTTTTCCTTAGCTGTCCTCAATCATAGGTTGGATCCCTAAATTGGCCCTGGGTCATCATTAACATTTAAAACCACTGACATGAACACATCTGGCAGGGCTTCTGTCACATCTGTTTTCAAACGCTAGAATATAAAATACGTTTGTAAAGCTGACCCTTTCCACTACAACTCCCACAGTTTACAGCAAGCGAGACTGTCTAAGAGTACATCTTGTCGGTCCATTTTTATTCTCCAAATGTTAATTGCTGTTCTGGGAAACTGGCATCCACGCACACATAAATAGTCAACTTATGCAGATCAATGCCAGCAGTGATGTGGTGAGGAGGCAGCCAAGTGGCAGACTCATGGAAACATTTTACAAAGCGATATTTAAATCAGTAGATCCATTTTTATAAAGTCACAAGTGCAGCTATGCAGAGCCCTTCATCATACTGGGTTTCAAATTAGATTGGCTGTCTTTGCCAGAGTGCTGTTGAAACAGAGCTGAAAAGGTGATTTTCTTTCCCAAAATCACTGCAGTTACTTGACAATTCTGAAGAGAAAAACAGAAATCCAAGTTGAAGTTGGAGATCCACTGACCTGGAGGGAGGCTTCAAATACAGCTACATTTACTGAAAGCTATAATGTTTGGAAATGGTTTAACAATTAGGGTCAATCAGAGACGTGTCCTTGTTTCTAACCTCAATGTTTCCAAGACAGGCTTTGGCTGACCTAGCAGCTGCTTCTAAAGTGAGATGGTGTAACCTTTTTCAATTTTCTAAGAAATAAAAAGTCACAATTCAACACACCCTTGGTGAATTCAATACACCCTGAAGTAACACTGCTACAGCCTGTACTTGGTATGACCCTTAGACTGTATAAGAGAATCAGACAAAGTCACTGTGGTTCAAATAAGTTGCTTTTGAAATATAGGCTGAAGTTGAATAGTCCATTTAGCTTAGGAACCTTCCTAACCGAGTGAAATGACCCGGAAGTCCCTCAGTGGCAGCCATGATAAGTGCCGTTCGAATTATCTACATGATAGGAAAGGAGGTTTCAAACTTCCTTTATAACCTCCTTTAGTTTAGGAACCACTGGACCTCCCTTACCGAAAGGAGAGGAGAAAGTGCTGCCCCACAATGCCTTGCAGCCGCAGCATTTGCCGTCACACAACAGTCGGCCGTTCACGGACACAAACGATTATGACGGAGAAATTATATCATGAAAGTTACGGTGCTTATTAAGCATTTTAAAACGTATGTGATAAGTTGCCAAAGTGCTTTGTTTTGAACGTTCATCAGTATTATAATCAAAAAGAGAAATATGAACGTTAGTTTTTACTGAAATGATCAAATAAAGTCAACATTTCACAGAGCTGTGTGGGGTTTGTTCAACTTTTAAAAGATGTTTGAATGGTGATATACACAGGGATAGATGTTAAGGACTAACGTTTATAATAAATACATTTGTATTTATTTTAAGATCTTTTCATAGTTCATACAATCTTTGGGATCATTTGTATTAATGTGGACCAGAGGGAGAGGGTGACGAGCATAAATTTCACTTTCATTTTTTATTTCAATTCCAATTTTGGTCATGAAGAAAATGTTTCTCTGTTGTTCATAAAGCATAAAGCAACAGCATCAGAGCACGGTGCAGAGTCTCTCGATGAGTCCGTCGTTCTTTTTAAACATCCATGTAGTCCGTTGTATAGAAAACTGTAGTTTCCATAGTTTCCCCACAGCAGCAGACTGTCCGCTGGCGCATCATAAACACGTCGGATAGTGAAAGTGCAGTCGGATTCTCTAAAGCACCGCAGTCTCTTCTCCTAAGTCCTTTTGAATTCTCCTATCCACTATCCCTTAACCCCGTGACGTTTCACTCAGAGGTCAAAGAATAGACGATAGGGTTAGAATTTAGGAGCTGATTTTTTGATTATCCCACCGCAG